>NW_026263702.1:0-468 GCF_000817695.3 Arachis duranensis
ACAGGAAACAAGAATGGCTAACAGGAACATGGAAGTGCAATTAAAACAGACAGAAAAGCAACTGTCAAAACAAATAGCAGAAGAATGCCAAGCAATTCAATTAAGAAGTGGGAAAACATTAAATAACTCACTTCAAAGCAGCAAGAAGACAGGAAATGAACAAATAGCTACTCAAAATCCCTCTGCGGACAAGCAGAGCCCAGAAAGGGATAAAGCTGGCGCTGAACGCCCAAACCATGCTCATTCCTGGCGTTCAACGCCAGAAACAAGCATGGATCTGGCGTTGAACGCCCAAAAGGAACATGGTTCTGGCATTCAAACGCCAGTGAAGAGCAAGGAGGTGGCGTTTAACGCTACCCCATCTTCCACCCCTGGTATTCAAACGCCAGTGGGTGATCAGTCACATACAAGTGCTGATAACAACCCTTCTAAAAAGGCTTCCCAACCCACTTCTGTAGGTAATAAACC
>NW_026263702.1:3689-4255 GCF_000817695.3 Arachis duranensis
TTAATCAGTGATGGGGGCACTCATTTTTGTAATAAACAGCTTTACTCTGCTTTGGTACGTTATGGAGTCAACCACAGGGTGGCTACTCCATATCACCCACAAACTAATGGGTAGGCTGAAGTCTCAAATAGAGAACTTAAGAGAATCCTGGAACGGACTGTAATTAACCGTAGAAAGGATTGGGCAAGAAGCTTGGATGATGCTCTATGGGCATATAGAACAGCATTTAAGACCCCTATAGGGACCTCTCTATACCAGCTTGTGTATGGAAAGGCATGTCACTTACCAGTGGAACTGGAACACAAGGCCTACTGGGCAACCAGATTCCTGAACCTTGATGCCAAATTAGCTGGAGAAAAACGATTGCTCCAGTTAAATGAGCTAGAGGAGTTTAGACTCAATGCTTTTGAAAATGCGAAAATTTACAAGGAAAAAGCAAAAGGATGGCATGATAAGAAATTGTCATCCAGAGTCTTTAAACCAGGACAAAAAGTTCTGCTATTCAACTCTAGGCTCAGATTATTCCCTGGGAAGTTAAAATCCCGGTGGAGAGGTCCATATGTAAT
>NW_026263702.1:6963-7340 GCF_000817695.3 Arachis duranensis
ACAAGCCATGGGCACTAGCCAAGAGTAAAAAGGATCCAAGGCTTTGAGCATCAATGGATAGGAGGGCCCAAGAAAATAAAATCCAGGCCTAAGCGGCTAAACCAAGCTGTCCCTAACAATGTGCTTGTGTCATGAAGGTCCAAGTGAAAAGCTTGAGACTGAGTGGTTAAAGTCGTGATCCACAGCAAAAGAGTGTGCTTAAGAGCTCTGGACACCACTGACTGGGGACTCTAGCAAAGCTGAGTCATAATCTGAAAAGGTTCACCCAGTTTGTTTTCCATTCAAACACGCTTGTTCTTATCTAAGATGTTTATTCGCGCTTAATTGTGGAGAAGGTGATGATCCGTGACACTCATCACCTTCCTCAACCCATGAAC
>NW_026263702.1:7626-7928 GCF_000817695.3 Arachis duranensis
CTTCAAACCAATAATCTCCGTGGGATCGACCCTTACTCACGTAAGGTATTACTTGGACGACCCAGTGCACTTGCTGGTTAGTTGAATGGAGTTGTGAAAAGAAAGTAATCAGTTAGTTAAATTAGTTCTCTTTGGCACATGCCAAAGAGCCATTAATTAAGAATCACAATTTCGTCCACCAAGCTCCTCACCCCCAACCATGGGGTTTAGAGACTCATGCCGTGGAAGGTACACAAAGAAATGTGTAAAGTGTCATGAGGTCCAGATACAATGTCAAAAGATCCTATTAATAGTGAACTAGT
>NW_026263702.1:8058-11652 GCF_000817695.3 Arachis duranensis
GTGTGTGCTTGGGCTGAGCATTGAAGCTTTCATGTGTAGAGACTTTTTTTGGAGTTAAACGCCAGCTTTTATGCCAGTTCCAGCGTTAAACGCTAGAATTTCTGAGGCTGATTTGCCACGCCGGTTTGGGCCATCAAATCTCGGGCAAAGTATAGACTATTATACATTGCTGGAAAGTCCAGGATGTCTACTTTCCAACACCGTTGAGAGCGCGCCAATTGGGCTTCTGTAGCTCCAGAAAATCCACTTCGAGTGCAGGGAGGTCAGAATCCAACTGCATCTGCAGTCCTTTTCAGTCTCTGAATCAGATTTTTGCTCAGGACCCTCAATTTCAGCCAGAAAATACCTGAAATCACAGAAAAACACACAAACTCATAGTAAAGTCCAGAAAAGTGAATTTTAACTAAAAACTAATAAAAATATACTAAAAGCTAACTAGATCATACTAAAAACATACTAAAAACAATGCCAAAAAGCGTATAAATTATCCGCTCATCAGTGGACCAATCAGTGGTATATCCTAAAGGGTTGATTGAAAACTTTTTAGTTAAGGTTGACAAGTTCATCTTTCTTGCAGACTTTGTGATCCTAGATTCAGCAGAGAATGAGAATGACTCCATAATACTTGGTCGACCATTTTTGGCCACTACTAGAGCCATTGTAGATATAGAGCAGGGAGAGCTAAACCTCAGGATGCATGAGGAGAGCATCACCTTGAAAGTGTTTCTAGAATCACAAAGTAATGAAGAAACAAGCAAGACAAGTAGTGACTATCTTCCAAGGCAAGCAACCAACAACACATTAGAACAAAAGAACGAGCAGGTGCAAGGAGGGGAAGGAATTCAAAAAGAAGCCGGGATGATAAACAAAAAGGGAGGTATCATAACTCAAGTCACTGTCAAGGGAGAAAGATCAACAAGAAAGAAAAAGAAGAAAAATAAGAAGAAGGCTTACAAAGGGTGGAAGAATAAAAAAATCCCAACTAAAGGATTTTCCAAAGGTGACAAGGTGCAATTAGTATATCAACAGCTGGGAACAGAAGATCATTACACTGTCAACCAAGTACTCTCTCTTGAGCACATTGAAATTGAGCATCAAGGCACACAGAGAAAGCTTACAGTGAGAGGGGACAAGTTGAGACATCACCAACATCAACCACCCTAAAGGGAGTTTAATGTCAAGCTAGTGACAATAAAAGAGCGCTTCATGGGAGGCAACCCATGATTTAAGATTCCTGTCTTTTCTTTTATTCAATAAGCTATGATTACCTGAGCATGATTTTGAACTTTCAGACTTGATGCATGCATACATTGTTTTAAAGCATATGTCAGACTTCTAAGTTTGGTGTGCCTTAAGGCACACCCAAATTTGTTTTCAAAAAAAAAGGGAAGGGGTTATTCTTAGAACATATGCATAGTCATTTTGATGAAGCATATGACCAAACACTAAGTTTGGTGTCTGCATGTGTAACAATGTTCAGAAGATCATTTCCTACTCATGGAATCAAAATCATACATGGATCATGCATTATTACATTTTGGAATAATTTCCCATCTTATGATCAAACCACCGTATATATTTATGTGCTAAGGCTAGCTGTTTCGGTTTAATTAGAAAAAAGAGGTTGAGATAAATACAAGGAGGGGAGGGGCCACGGCTAGGACAAGCCAAGTGAGGAGTGGTCACATGTGCCTAGAGAAGTGTACTCCTTGGGAAGCAGAATCTGCATGCATGCACCATCGAACACCTAAATACATGCAACCAATGAGAAGAGAATCCTCATCAAGCCTTAACAATGCATGCAAGCCGTTCAATCCATGAGCCCTCTATAGTTCAACTCAATCTCAACCCTTCATGATCACCAACGAATCCTCCCTCACTCATTGTGGTTTTGTTAGAAAAGTTTGAAGGATCTGCCTATAAGTAGCCGTTAGCACTAAAAGGCTTACACATTCATACAAACTACCTTCACTTGTAAACCATAATCTCCTCTACTCCCAAAACTAAGGCCATCAATTCCCTTCTCTTACACAACAAAACTGAACATCATCCCAACCACAACCTACTTCTCCCTTCTTCCCACCTCAAAATCTAATGGCCTCTTCAAGTTCAAAAAGAAGACCGGGAAAGGAACCAATGGTGACCGAACCCCCATCTTATGATGCAAGAAAATTTAGGTCCCAATTCCACGAAGGAAGATATCACAGACTCATAAAGACAAGGCATGTCATTTACGAGAATGGTCTTGAGCTGAAGGAAGGGGAATACCCCATCATGAGGCAAATCACTAAAGAGAGAAGGTGGGAACTTCTATGTGATCCTCTCGTCAACATGAGTGCAGTCATGATCAGGGAATTTTATGCAAATGTTATAAAAGAGAACAAAGACAGCACCTCTTACAAGAGTTATGTCAGAGGAGTTGAAGTAGATTTTAGTCCAGCAGCCATCACAAGAGCTCTGAAGTTGAAGACAATAAAATATGCAGAGCCCAGTTATGAGAATAGATTGAAGATGGAAAATAATCCTGATGAGATCTTACAAGGGCTATGCATAGAAGGCACAGACTGGGAACGAGATTCAAAAGGAGTCCCAAGCCATTTAAAAAGGACGAATCTCACCCCTTGGCCAAGGGGTGGTATAAGATAATAAGGAGGTCCATCCTTCCCACTGGAAACTCATCATGGGTCACAATCAAGCGAGCACTTTTGACATACTGCATCATACATGGAGGTGAAATCAATCTTGCACAACTCATAGCTGACAGTATTCAAGAAATAGCCGACAGCACAAGCAAATCAAGTAGGCTTGGTCATCCAAGCACCATCCTCAGGCTATGCAACAAAGCTGGAGTCATCTTTAAGGATGAGGATATAGAAAAAGTGAAGAAAGGGAAAGGAATCACCAAGAGGAGCATGGAGGGATTGAATGAAGAAGATGATCAAGAGGGAGTGGTAGCTCCTAGACAAAGAAGATCTCAAACAGAGGAAGAACAAGAGCAAGCTCATGGTGCCATAGACATGAGCCAGCTACAAAGAGCAATTGAAGACCTATCTCAGCAACTCATGCAAGCTCAACAAGAGCAAAATCAAGGGCGCCAAGAGCAATATCTAGAGCCCCATCCAGAGCATAGGGAGCAATATTTGAGAGATAAAGAGGAGCGAGAAGCTTGGCAGCGTCAAATGGAGGAGAAGTGATGAGCGGATAATTTGTACGCTTTTTGGCATTGTTTTTAGTATGTTTTTAGTATGATCTAGTTAGTTTTTAGTATATTTTTATTAGTTTTTAGTTAAAATTCACTTTTCTGGACTTTACTATGAGTTTGTGTGTTTTTCTGTGATTTCAGGTATTTTCTGGCTGAAATTGAGGGACCTGAGCAAAAATCTGATTCAGAGACTGAAAAGGACTGCAGATGCTGTTGGATTCTGACCTCCCTGCACTCAAAGTGGATTTTCTCGAGCTACCGAAGCCCAATTGGCGCGCTCTCAACGGCGTTGGAAAGTAGACATTCTGGGCTTTCCAGCAATATATGATAGTCCATACTTTGCCCAAGATTTGATGGCCCAAACCGGCGTTCAAAGTCACCCTCAGAATTCC
>NW_026263702.1:12725-14601 GCF_000817695.3 Arachis duranensis
ACCAAGTTTTTGGCGCCGTTGCCGGGGATTGTTGAGTTTGGACAACTGACGGTTCATCTTGTTGCTTAGATTAGGTATTTTTTTTCAGAATTCTTGAAGATGAATTCTAGAGTTTCATGATGATTTGTTGAAGTCTGGCTGGCTGTGAAGCCATGTCTAATTTCATTGGACCGAGGTTTCAACTTATCATCACAAGAGCTTGTTGATTTCTATCAATCTTGCTTTTGGAGCAGTGATCTGCTAAGGCTTGGCTGGCCATTGGCCATGTCTAGTGTTTTGGACTGAAGCTTTCTCTGAAAGCTTGGCTGGCTGTGATGCCATGTCTAATTCCTGGACCGGAGTCTTAGACTAAACATTGCATGATTCCTGGAATTCTCATTAAGAATTTTGATACCTTTATTTTCTTTTCCACTTAATTTTCGAAAAAGCACAAAAAAATCTACAAAATCATAAAATCCAAAAATTTCTTGTTTGAGTCTGGTGTCTCATTTTAAGTTTGGTGTTAATTGCATGCTTTCATTCATGTGTCTTAAGGATCTTCAAGTAATTCTTGATGATTTCTTACTCTGATCTTTGAATTCTCTTGACTTGAGTGTTTATGTGTCTCATATGCATTCTCATTAATGTCTTATTCTAAGTTTGGTGTCTTGCATGCATTGTTATTTGATTTTAGTTGCATTTTGATTATTCCTCACATTAAAAATCCAAAAATATTTTCAATTTGTGCCTTTTCAAGTCAATAATACAGAGAATTGAAGATTCAGAACATACTGCAAAGGAATTGCACAGAAAAAGCTGGGCGTTCAAAACGCCCAGTGAAGAAGGACAGACTAGCGTTTAAACGCTAGCCAGGGTACCTGGTTGGGCGTTTAACGCCCAAAAGGGTAGAGTTTTGGGCGTTAAACACCAGAATGTGCACCATTCTGGGCGTTTAACGCCAGGATGGCACAAGAGGGAAGATTTTGTTTTTAATGCAATTTTTTTTCAAGTTTTCAAAGTTTTTCAAAATCAAATCTTTTTCAAATCAAATCTTTTCAATCAAATGTTTTCAAAATCAATTTCTTTCTATTTTCAAAGATACTTGCTATCAATTAATGATTTGATTCAACATTTCAAGTATGTTGCCTTTTCTGTTGAGAAAGGTTTAATGTTTGAATCATATCTTTTCTTGTTAGTCAAGTTTTTAATTTTCAAATCAAATCTTTTTAAAAAAAAATGTTTTTCAAATCATATCTATCAAATCTTTTTAAAATGTTTTTCAAATCATATCTTTTCAATCACATCTTTTTAAAACTAATCATATCTTCTTAACCACATTTTTTTTCAAAATAGCTTTCAATAAAATCTTTTTGATTTCTAATTTCAAAATCTTTTTCAAAAATCACTTCACTTCTTTCTCAATCATGATTTTTGAAAATCAATTAGTGTTTTTCAAAATGTTTTCAAAATCTTTTACTTAATTTTCGAAAATTGCTTCCCTTCTTCTCACATCTTTCTATTTATGGACTAACACTATCTATTCCTTAATGCAAAATTTGAACTCCATCTTCTTTGATAAGTTCGAATTTTCTACTTCTGCCTTCCATTTTTCTTTTCCTCTGACACCTAAAGGAATCTCTAAACTTTGACATAGAGGATTCCATATTTCCTTGTTTTCTTCTCTTTTCTTATGAGCAGGAGCAAAGACAAAAGCATTCTTGTTGAGGCTGACCCTGAACCTGAAAGGACCTTGAAGCGAAAGCTAAGAGAAGCTAAGGCACAACTCTCTGTGGAGGACCTAACCGAATTCTTCAAAGAAGAAGAACACATGGCAGCCGAAAACAACAACAATGCCAACAATGCAAGGAAGGTGCTGGGTGACTTTACTGCACCTACT
>NW_026263702.1:15347-16692 GCF_000817695.3 Arachis duranensis
AACACCTATAATCCTTCATGGAGAAATCATCCAAATCTCTCATGGAAGGATCAACAGAGACCTCAACAAGGTTTCAACAACAATAATGGTGGAAGAAACAGGTTTAGCAATAGCAAGCCTTTTCCATCATCTTCTCAGCAACAGACAGAGAGTTCTAAGCAGAACAGTTCTAACTTAGCAACCATGGTCTCTGATCTGATCAAAACCACTCAAAGTTTCATGACTGAAACAAGGTCCTCCATTAGAAACTTGGAGGGACAAGTGGGTCAGCTGAGCAAGAAAATTACTGAACTCCCTCCTAGTACACTTCCAAGCAATACAGAAGAAAATCCAAAAGGAGAGTGCAAAGCCATCAACATGGCCGAATTTGGAGAGGAGGAAGAGGCAGTAAACGCCACTGAGAAAGACCTCAATGGACGTCCACTGGCCTCCAATGAGTTCCCCAATGAGGAACCATGGGAATCTGAGGCTCAAAATGAAACCATAGAGATTCCATTGGACTTACTTCTGCCATTTATGAGCTCTGATGAGTATTCTTCCTCTGAAGAGGATGAATATGTCACTGAAGAGCAAGTTGCTAAATACCTTGGAGCAATCATGAAGCTAAATGACAAGTTATTTGGAAATGAGACTTGGGAAGATGAACCCCCTTTGATCACCAAAGAGCTGGATGACTTGTCTAGGCAGAAACTGCCTCAAAAGAGACAAGATCCTGGGAAGTTTTCATTACCTTGTACCATAGGCACCATGACTTTCAAGAAGGCTTTGTGTGACCTAGGGTCAAGTGTAAACCTCATGCCTCTCTCTGTAATGGAGAAGCTAGGGATCTTTGAGAAATCAGAAAGTGTCCATCTGACATGCTTTCTGAATGGAGCATCATAGGTATTTTCTATGATGGTCTCTCTGAACTATCCAAAATATCTTTGGATAGCTCTGCTGGAGGATCTCTTCATCTGAAGAAGATGCCTACAGAAGCTTAAGAACTGATTGAAATGGTTGCAAATAACCAATTCATGTACACTTCTGAAAGGAATCCTGTGAACAATGGGACAAATCAGAAGAAAGGAGTTCTTGAGAGTAACACTCTGAATGCCATATTGGCTCAGAACAAAATATTGACTCAACAAGTCAATATGATTTCTCAAAGTCTGTCTGAAATGCAAAATGCACCAAGCAATACTAAGGAGGCTTCATCTGAGGAAGAAGCCTATGATCTTGAGAACCCTTCAATGGAAGAGGTGAATTACAAGGGAGAACCCTATGGAAACACCTATAATCCTTCATGGAGAAATCATCCAAATCTCTCATGGAAGGATCAACAGAGACCTCAACAAGGTTTCAACAA
>NW_026263702.1:18349-18976 GCF_000817695.3 Arachis duranensis
GTTTGGTGTTGGGAGGCCACAACCAACTTCTAAGTTTGGTGTTGAACCCTCACATTCAAACTCTAAGTTTGGTGTTGGGAGGTTCCAACATTGCTCTGAGCATTTCTGAGGGTCCATGAGAGCCCTCTGTCAAGCTAATGACATTAAAGAAGCGCTTGTTGGGAGGCAACCCAATGTTATATTTTATCTATTTTCTTTTGTTATTTTATTTTTTTTTGTAGGTTGATGATCATGAGAAGTCACAAAATCAATTGAAAAAGCAAAAACAGAATGAAAAAGAGAAAGAAAAATAGCACACCCTGGAGGAGAGCGTGCTGGCGTTTAAACGCCAGTAAGGCTAGCTGTTGGGCGTTTAACGCCCAGTCTGGCACCATTCTGGGCGTTTAACGCCAGAAAGGGGCACCAGACTGGCGTTAAACGCCAGAAAAGGGCAAGAAGCTGGCGTTAAACGCCAGAAATGGGCACTAGCCCGACGTTTAACGCCATAATTGGCTAAAAACGCATTTTTGCATGCCATTTGGTGCAGGGATGACTTTTCCTTGACACCTCAGGATCTGTGGACCCCACAGGATCCCCACCAACCCCACCACTCTCTCTCTTCTTCACCCATTCACCAATCACCTCAAC
>NW_026263702.1:23168-23678 GCF_000817695.3 Arachis duranensis
ATTTCTCTAGACCACTCAGCTGGTGGATCTATACATATGAGAAAAACAATTGAAGAAGCTCAAGAGCTTATTGATACAGTTGCCAGAAATCAACATCTGTACATAAGCAGTGAATCTTCCATAAAAGAAGAAGCTAAAACAGTAACTGCTGAACTCAGTCCGGTGGATCAGGCTAATGAAATTAATCAGCAATTAGACTTTCTAAGTCAGCAGCTAGCCGAATTCAAGGAAATATTACAGGAAACAAGAATGGCAAACAGGAATATGGAAGTGCAATTAAAGCAGACAGAAAAGCAACTGTCAAAACAAATAGCAGAAGAATGCCAAGCAGTTCAATTAAGAAGTGGAAAAACATTAAATACCTCGCTTCAAAGCAGCAGGAAGCCAAGAAATGAACAGATGTCTACTCAAAATCCCTCTGAGGACAACCAGAGCCCAGAGAGGAATGAGGCTGGCGCTGAACGCCCAGACCATGCTCATTCCTGGCGTTCAACGCCAGAAACAAGCATG
>NW_026263703.1:0-1339 GCF_000817695.3 Arachis duranensis
ATCTCACCAAGGAATGGGTAAAAATCCAGAATTTTGATGAAGAAGAACCCTAGTAAGAACTTGAGTCCTCTCTCCTCTCTCTCCCCCAAAAAATATCTCAAAACTAGAAAAATGAACTAAGTGTCTTTTACCCTTGCCCCCTTGGTCCTCTTAAGCCTTTTCCCGCCAAAGCAATTTCCCAAAAGTGGGATCCTCAACTACCTCTATGCTTAAGTCACGTGACTTCTTAAAAAAAAAACACATTCGCAAATCGGCGCGCACGCGCAAGGTACGCGTACGCGCCTGTTGAGGCATCTTGTATTGTGCGCGGAGGCGTGATGTACGCGTGCGCATCCCTGAGGATCCTGGCTTAGCCGCCACTCAAACCGGCTCGTGGCTTGGCTCTTAGTCTCGGCTTCACGTTGCTCTTATCCGCGCGGGCGCGCCAGGTGCGCGCACGCGCCCATGTGGAAATTTCCAAAGACTAATTCTCATGCTTTCTTCCTTTTGCACCCGTCTTCCTTTTCTTTTCCTGTCCATTCCTACTCTATATCCTGAAACCACTTAACACACAAGTCACGGCATCGAATGGCATCAAGAGAAGATTAGAAATGTATCTATTTTAGTGCAAAATAAGCATGTTTTCATTCATGAGGCGAAACTAGGAAAAGAATGCAATTCCTTGTGTTTTCATGCAGAAAGTGTGTGAAATCATTGATAAACCCCTTTGAAATTAGCACAAGATAAACCCTCAAAATGGGGTTTGTCAATTATACCAGGTAGAAATCGGGTGAAAACCAGGCCATTAACATTACATTACCTTGATACCTTCTTATAAGCTAGTATGTGAAAATATCCAAATTTCCAAAGCTCCAACTATTATTTGACATGGTAAAATTCACTTAGAAAAATATAACAAGAACCAACTCTTCTCTAAAGTTAAAGTGGTGCACGAAATTGTGATCATCAATGGCGTCATCAACATGGTACGCTCAATTGCAATCTCAACTCTTTATCACAACTTTGCACAACTAACCAGCAAGTGCACTGGGTCGTCCAAGTAATAAACCTTACGCGAATAAGGGTCGATCCCACGGAGATTGTTGGTATGAAGCAAGCTATGGTCATCTTGTAAATCTTAGTCAAGCGGATTCAAATGGTTATGGAGGATTAATGATTAAAAGATGAATAAAACATAAAATAAAGATAGAGATAGTTATGTAATTCATGGTGAGAATTTTAGATAAGCGTATGGAGATGCTTTGTCCCTTCCGTCTCTCTGCTTTCCTACTGTCTTCATCCAATCCTTCTTACTCCTTTCCATGGCAAGCTGTATGTTGGGCATCACCGTTGTCAATGG
>NW_026263703.1:8991-15115 GCF_000817695.3 Arachis duranensis
GGTATGAAGCAAGCTATGGTCATCTTGTAAATCTCAGTCAGGTGAATTCAAATGGTTATGGAGGATTAATGATTAAAAGATGAATAAAACATAAAATAAAGATAGAGATACTTATGTAATTCATTGGTAAGAATTTCAGATAAGCGTATGGAGATGCTTTATCCTTTCCGTCTCTCTGCTTTTCTACTGTCTTCATCCAATCCTTCTTACTCCATTCCATGGCAAGCTGTATGTTGGGCATCACCGTTGTCAATGGCTACAGTCCCATCCTCTCAGTGAAAATGTTCAACGCACTCTGTCACAGCACGGCTATTCATCTGTCGGTTCTCGATCATGTCGGAATAAAATCCAGTGATTCTTTTGCGTCTGTCACTAACGCCCTACAATCGCGAGTTTGAAGCTCGTCACAGTAATTCAATCCTTGAATCCTACTCAGAATACCACAGACAAGGTTTAGACCTTCTAGATTCTCAAGAATGCCTCCATCAATTCTAGCTTATACCACGAAGATTCAGATTAAGGAATCCAAGAGATATACATTCAAGCCTTGTTTGCATGTAGAACGGAAGTAGTTGTCAGGCACGCGTTCATAAGTGAGAATGATGATGAGCGTCATATAATCATCACATTCATCAAGTTCTTGAGTGCGAATGAATATCTTGGAACAAGAATAAGCTGAATTGAATTGAAGAACAATAGTAATTGTATTAATACTCAAGGTATAGCAGAGCTCCACACCTTAATCTATGGTGTGTAGAAACTCCACCGTTGAAAGTACATAAGAACAAGGTCTAGGCATGGCCGTGAGGCCAGCCCCATGATCTAAGATAGCGTAAGACTACTCGAAGATAGTTACCAAGATGAAAATACAATAGCAAAAGGTCCTATTTATAGAGAACTAGTAGCTTAGGGTTTACAAAAATGAGTAAATGACGTAAAAATCCACTTCCGGGCCCACTTGGTGTGTGATTGGGCTGAGCATTGAAGCTTTCATGTGTAGAGACTTTTCTTGGAGTTAAACGCCAGCTTTTGTGCCAGTTTGGGCGTTTAACTCCAGCTTTTGTGCCAGTTCCGGCGTTTAACGCCGGGAATTCTTGAGCTGATTTGGAACGCCTATTTGGGCCATCAAATCTCGAGCAAAGTATGAACTATTATATATTACTAGAAAGCCCAGGATGTCTACTTTCCAACGCAATTGAGAGCGCACCAATTGGGCTTCTGTAGCTCCAGAAAATTCACTTCGAGTGCAGGAAGGTCAGAATCCAACAGCATCTGCAGTCCTTTTTAGCCTCTGTATCAGATTTTTGCTCAGGTCCCTCAATTTCAGCCAGAAAATACCTGAAATTACAGAAAAACACACAAACTCATAGTAAAGTCCAGAAAAGTAAATTTTAAATAAAAACTAATAAAAATATAATAAAAACTAACTAAAACATACTAAAAACATACTAAAAACAATGCCAAAAAGCGTACAAATTATCCGCTCATCATAAAGCATAACCATAATCAAAACTAATATTGTATAATAATACCAAATATTTAAATCAATACAAATAATACAACATTATGCATTAGTCTAAAATCTTATGCATTTTAAACATAAAACCTTAGCTTATAGTCTTATAAATCCTAATAACACAAAATATTAAGGTTTACAATACTTAAATTCCACATAAGAATAGCCATCATCCATCACTAATAACACAAAATATTAATTGTGTATGATAACCGGGCCACCGGGCCGACTTCGGTTGACCCGAACCATGGCCCATACCTGACCCGAAATAATGACCGGGTCTATTTTTGAGACCCTTACCCGACCCTAGACCCGATGAAATCACACCAAATTAGCCTCTAAAATGCTCCGGGCTGGGCCGGGCCGGACCATGCACACCCCTAATTCTGAAGTAGTTCAACATGGCAGTCGAGAAGTATAAGCTGAAAGGGAACAAAACATGTGAAGGCTGCATGTTTGTCATGCTGGTAGGGCGCAATGACTATTAGTAAATTCAGTATGCCGTTTTTTTAAGAAGAACATAACTTGTAGAAAATTAATTTCCTATACATTAGTTTGGAGAGTTCAGGCTCTAGTACTGTTATTTGTATGAGATATATTGATATGTTGCTGAATTACTTGAATCTTTGTTGACTAATTTTAGATGGCTCAGTGTATGATTTCAGTTGAATGTTTCCTGTCACTAGTTCATGTGCCTTGCTATATACCAATTAATTGCGAACCTTTTACCATCTTGAACCATATCTGATGCTAACTGTTCAACTTAAGAGTATATTCAACCTGGTTTTCCATCATGTATAACAAAACTTATGCCCATCCTCTGTGTAGATCCTCTATTTTCACTGGTTGCAATACGGTCTGCTCGACAACTGTCTTGAGCATGAGCCATGGCTCGATGCGTGGACCTCGGAAAGGCTAGAAAACAAGGCACAATATATTCTATTCGAGGTACTCATTTCTCTCTCGTAATCGGTTAATTTATGCCATTATGTTAGTCGAAGCTGCCTATCAAAGGACTCAAGATGTTTTATATGTTTGCTTTTTTGTAGTTTCTAAATGTTTTCTATTTTTTAGATGTGCTAGGTAGTTCTGGCTGACCCCGTGTGTTTAAGATGTTAATTTTTTTTAATTTTGCTGTTTCTGGTTTCTGTTTTGGTGGTGCTTCGGGGTTTGATTAAGATCATTGATTCTCTTCGTTTCTTAAATCAAGGGCACCTTTTGACTAGACAGGGGGAAGGTGAAGACATAAAGGGCCAGTTACCACAAGCTGCAAGGAGAAAATTGGGAAAAAAGCACCACAGAAGCGTGGATGAAAGGATTCGATGCCGCCAAGGGTAAGCACGTTTTAAGGCTTTAGCATGTTAACAATTTTACTTCGCTATTATTAATTTGATTCATGCTATTACTTCAAACAGGGGAGCTCCGTCGGTGGAGAGAGTAAGCAGGTAGCAAAGGAAAGACGACCAAGTGTACACACAACAGCTCCACATCCAACCAAAAGAAGTTCACGGCGCGCAGAAGGATAAAAAACTAGCCCGAGAGTAAGTATATTTTTATTGTTGTGTATGGTTTAAATCATTGACTAGTCTTGCATAAGTTTATAAGGTTCATTTCAATGTACTTGAATGTTTCTTTACCTAACATATTCGTTATACGTAAAACAGCCCAGCAGGGGACCTATGCAAAAAAAGGGCGGGCCTAAAAAGGACCGATCACGTAGATCCAGCCCAAAACAATCTAAAGAAAAAGATCTCCCGATGAGCACACATGATGATAAGGAGAATGAGCCTGTTGCTAAGAGGATGTGCCGACTGTTTAACCAGGGAGTTGACCAACAAAAACCAAGTGCCGATCCCATCGAAGGCAACCTCAATCAGGATAACACTCCCCATGAAACACCTGTCTCTAGAGTTCCCGATGTAGGAACACTCTCCGTTGTGTTAGTGCAACATGAAGAATGGGAGTTCGATGGGCAAGTTTCCTAAGCAAGACTATTTCATTTTGTGGTCTATTTTGCTTGTTAGTGAATCAGGGATTGTATCCGTATACAACTGCCTTTTCTCTAACATTGGTTGAGTTTCTTGTAGTAATCCCAATTTTCTATCGAACCGAGACCCCAAGAGTGAACGAATATGGCAATACTTTGAGCAACTGCAGAACACGAGGCCACTATAGACCGTGATGCCAGCCACTCCATCTTGCATGACTCCTAGTCCACTGAGCAAGAAGATTTCATCAGGCATGACTCGGATGGAATAGAAGTTTACCCAATGTACTCCTATAAAGGTGCATCCACTGCTAAAGGGGAGAAAGCTAGACAAGGATAATGAGGAGCAATTGCGACGATGGGCTGCCAATGGTTCGTTGGAGAAAAGACAGGTCGTGGCGTCCTATGAAGGAAGGCAGCATCTATCATTGGTCTGAGAGGACATCTGCTCACTGCTACCCCGGCACTAGGCCAACAGCAACGTAAGTAGAACATACTAACACTTTGATAGAATGAATATGGTTCTTAATATATATCGTGGCTCATATAGATGACCCTATCTCAATTAAAATTTATCATGCAGATCATTCAGTGGATGTGTTCAACCTTTAATGACTCAGAATCATTGCGGTTTAGGGATGACTTTTACTGTATTCCGCCAGAAATTTTGGTATGCATGAATTTGTGGATTCTTATCTTTCATGATTTGAGGTCTGAAACTAAATAGTGCTTTTTTAATAGGAAACTGTGTTGCAAAAGAGGAACTTGGATTCCTTTAGGGAGGTTCCTACCATTAGTTATGTAGGGCTATATCCTCACTTCGATGATGATTCTAGATTTTTTGACAAGATAGTAGCTTTCATGCAAAAATCGGTAAGTCAATGCGCTAGTTGAACAAAAACTGTATGGTTCTTGTATGAGCTAATTCTTGCAAGTTGATGTTTTGGTTTAAGTGCTTACAACCCCGTGTTTTTTACTTGGATGTTGCTTATGATAGGCACTAGGATGTTCCCGTTCATTGACAATTGGATGGTTCTGTATATGTCTTAGTTTTCATGTCGTAGGCACTTGAATTTGCGTGTACTTAATTGAGATGTGATTGGCTTTCGTTTCATTAGATGTTTCGCAACACGTTACATGTTTTAGGAATTTCGCAACTATCTGTATTTAGTGACTAACTTGATCATGTAACTTCTTTGATCTTTCTATTTCCATCGCAGTGGTTTGACCCAGTCTGTATCAATCATCATTGGTGGCTGTATGCCTTTGAGATTGCTCAGAAAAGACTGTGGGTGCTGGATAGTATGTATTCAGGAGAGCATAATAATGAAAGATTAAAAGTACATGCTTATGCGGTAAGTATATGTCAACCAATTAGTTCACCGACATCCTTAGTAGTTGAAAATGTGTCATTGCTAACGTGTTGCTACTTTCCAGGGGAGAATCATTGAAGACACGGGAAAAGTTTCTATGCTCGAATATGAGCCCACGGAGAACGACCTACCTCGTTTCTATCCCAGCGTCTGAAAACAACATCACTGGTCAGTTAAAATGACACCTAACAATACTCTTAATAGCACTTCACTTGATAATGATATTGTTCCGGGGGTTACCTGAAACGTGTAGCTCGGTCGTCTTCGGAGAGGCCCGAGGTGGGGGTCAGGGACCCGAGCTTGATATGTGGAGTGGTTGGTGGTTGTACCTGCAATGACACTCCGATGCTTAAGTTAGCATGGGTTCAAGCAGATATGTGTAGAGTGTGGAATGTATGTCATACCTGGGTGTTCCAGTGTATTTATAGTAGTTGGCCGTGATCTTCCCTGGATAAGATATTCTTATCTTATCTTATCTTTTGGGAGTTTTATCTCTATCTTTGCGGAACCGCCTTTCCTAGGCCTTTTCGGCCTTTAGGTTTTGGGCTGCGTTCCTTTTGATGGGCCTTTTTAGCTTTGTTGTCCGAGGTCCGACCTCAGGCGTGGGCCTTGGGACGAGGTCGGACCTTTCATGGATTTTGCCGATTTGGAGGAGCCCGGTCCGAGTATGAACAGCAAGAAAACACCAAACTTAAAGTTTGGCACAAGATTAAATCAAGAAAAATTATTTTTGAAAAAGATTTTAAAGAAGATACCTAATTATCAAGAACAACTACTAAAGCTCCAGCAAAATGGGCAGCGACTTTAATGTTGATTTTAAAAATTTTCAAGTGCATACAAAATATGCAATTGACACCAAACTTAGAACAGGACACTAAACTTACGAAAAAAATTAAAAATTGATAAAGAAAAATAATATTTTTTTTGAAAATTTTTGAAAAGAAATTATCCTATCAGAATTTAATGACTCTATAATAACAGAAATAAATTATTCCTAATCTAAGAAATAAAATATGCCTTCAATTGTTCAAACTCAATAATCCCCGGCAACGGCGCCAAAAACTTGGTGCACGAATTTGCAATCACACTCTTTGCAATCCGCACAACTGACCAGCAAGTGCACTGGGTCGTCCAAGTAATACCATACGTGAGTAAGGGTCGATCCCACGGAGATTATTGGTTTGAAGCAATCTATGTTTATTTTATTAATCCTAGTCAGGATGCCAATAAGATTAATTGGATTTAATG
>NW_026263703.1:23175-23441 GCF_000817695.3 Arachis duranensis
CTTGATATGTGGAGTGGTTGGTGGTTGTACCTGCAATGACACTCCGATGCTTAAGTTAGCATGGGTTCAAGCAGATATGTGGAGTGGTTGGTGGTTGTACCTGCAATGACACTCCGATGCTTAAGTTAGCATGGGTTCAAATGTATGTCATACTTGGGTGTTCCAGTGTATTTATAGTAGTTGGCCATGATCTTCCCTGGATAAGATATTCTTATCTTATCTTATCTTTTGGGAGTTTTATCTCTATCTTTGCGGAACCGCCTTTC
>NW_026263704.1:0-5808 GCF_000817695.3 Arachis duranensis
TTTATAGTAATAATTATTATATATATTTTTTGTTTAATTTTTTTAATAAAAAATTTATATATTTTTATTAATTATCCCGTATAATGTACGAGAACATATACTAGTTATACATAAAGAAAAAAAAAGAAGAGTTGAAATAACAAGCTAAGAGCGATAAAAATGATGATTCTTATAATTTTGTGTGGTCATTTAACAAAATTAATTTGTATTTATTGCATTCAATTTGAATAAGTAAGAAATCATCTTATTTTAGTTTAGTCTTTAATTCATATGATTTGAATTTGACTCAATACCAAGATTCAGTTTTGCCCGTTTTTTTAAGCGACGATTTTTGCTGTTACCTGAATCAGTGCAGTCAAAGGCTCCTGGTTCAACTGGTTCGATCGGTTTTTTGAATCTCGGTATTGAGACAAATTTAAATTATGTGAATTAAGAACTAAATTTAAATAAGATAATTTTTTTTACTTATTCAAATTGAATGTAATAAATACAAATTAATTTTGTTAGATAATAATGGTCTTCTGGTCTTTTACATATATATGGCCAAATAAAATTATAAGAAGTATCATGTTTATCGCTCTTGTTATTTCAACTCTTTTTTTTGTTTTTTTTTCTTTATGTTGAATTTTTTTATGTATAAATATACTCAAAATGAGAAGGCATGTATGAGTATTTCATTGATTTTTTGTTTGACGAACTGTAGTCCGAAAATGTTCCAATTTAGACATTCTACTACTGCTGATGAAAGTTAGATTTGTAGTAATTTAGTGTGGACAGTGTACTTTTTATATTATTGGATAGAATAATATTTGTTAAAATGAATATACCCATTATAATGAATTTTCTTTGTCAACATTTTAACTTTTACCTAACAAACATCCATATTGAATATATTATTTTCATCAGAAGGCATACATGATTGACTAATAATTCTGTGTAAAAATACTCTTGTGGTGACTAAGCACTATATCGTTAACTCGCTAACACTACTAGAAAACTAGTTATTACAGACCAATATTTTCGACAGATTTTATCCCACGAAAATACAGACAGAATTTCGAGAATTTTTTGTTGAAAACAAAAAAAAATTAGCATAAATTATAGATGAAAAAGAGAATTCGTCAATAATTCTGTCGAAAAAATTAATTTTTTTGTGGGAAATAATTACTAACAAAAAATTCATCTGTAATTAAATAAACAAAAATGTTGCATTTTATTAAATTATTATAGGTAGAAAATCTGTCTATAATTTAAAACATTCCATCGAAAATGTTAAATTAAACCTAACCTACTCCCTCTCTCTCTCCGTGGCAGCTAGGGCTGGCAATGGGTAGGGTAGGGTAGGGTTTGGACTCTACCCTAGCCCTACCCGCGGGTTGAAAACTTTCTTAAAACTCTACCCTACCCTATCCGCGGGTTATGAATCTCTCAACCCTAACTCTATGCGCACCCTAAAGTTCTAAACGCTACCCTACCCAACCCTACCCGCAGAAAAATAAAAAATTTTAAGCAAATATAAAATTAAACCGTTCTAAATTTTATACATATTAATAAAATAGAAAATAAAAAACTAAGTTCAAATTAAAATTAAAAATAATAAAATCTTAAAGAAATCCAACATAAAATTATAAATAATATAATCATCAACTAGCTTAGTGGTCATTTCAAGTTTTTATAAGAGGAAGATTGTGAGTTAAACACTTTCTTCACTACCTACATAACTTTTATATATATACAAGTATAATAATCCGTGTCATGCACGTGATAAAATTGAAATTATATTTTTAAATTATTCTATTAAAATTAATTTGAATTGTAATATTTTAATTAATTAATAAATAATACAATGTGCATTGTTCATTTTTTTAAATATAATATTAAATGTATTAACTCGAATGTAACTATTAAGTGTATAAAAATTATGTTTGAATTATAAATTCTCTAAATGAAATTATCCCGTTTAAAATATTTAAATTATGATTTCAATCATAAATTACAATTATAATTTCAATCATAAATTATAATTATGATTTAAAAATTTTTTTTTGATATAATATTACATTTATTTCTCCACTTTATTATTAATATATTGATATTGCAAGTCTAAATTATAGTATTTTACTAAATCTTGACTGAAAAAGAAAATAGTTACATGTTTCTATCATTTAATTTATTTAATACATCATGTGCTAATACTAACGGTATTTTTTTACAAGAGATGTTGATGTCCTCCACCTCATAAAAATTGGAATACTTGTAAGTCTATTTCATGTACATTGGTATCTAATCTTTTCAGCACCCTAAATTTGTGAGACTTATATTTATGTTTGATTGTTTCTATCAGTTTGTTGCAGCCACCCAACCCATCAATGCTTTGGCATTTGTATTTTTGCAGACTATAATCTATCTCCTTACGTGAGGTATTTCGTTATGCCCTCTTTGTGTTTGATTAAAATACAACATTCTTTTTCCATTTTGTTCTTACATTCATCTGCTTCATTTTGCAGATGGTTATTACAACCCTGGGTGATCTGCATGGGCTCTATCCGGGGATCATTATTGCAAAATAAGGTTTTGAGGATTAAGGATAAGTCTACTGATCAGGTTCAAACATCCCTTTGAGAAAATTTTGTACAAGTTGTATGTATTGCTAAATAATAAGTAGTGCCAACCCCACTTTGTCTGGAAGAAATTGAAGAGATAGATAAATGCCTAACTCGTACCTTAATCATGTTGGTGTTTGTTAATTAGTTAATTATTAGACATATATGGAAAAATGCTAAGTAAAAAGACCTCAGCAAGAAAAACCATTTTGAAACATCGTCTGAATATAAAGAAGAAAAAAACTACTCCTCCTTCCATGTATCATAATGTTAGACAAGAGGACTGCTCTAACTTACAGTGATTCTAAAAACGAAAATGGTTGTTCATAATATTTAACTTTGAGATGTTTCCACTAGCATACACGGGAACAAGTAGAAAGTTCTGAGGTGTTTCGAATATTTTATTCCATTTCAAAATTATATTCCTTGATATGGTTAAGGGTTATGGTTATGTATCTTATGTAGTATTGATTTGACTAATTATTTTCCTAAGTATATTTATATGGAGGATTTCAGGTATATAACACTTGGATGGGTTTACCTGGTCACTGTTGGGCATCATAATTGTCCTGTTTTTGTGCTGAATTATTTGGTCAGAGTGTCATTGCTAATTGGCTGAGATGTCATGGTGTCTCTTTCTGATTGTGCAGTTTGGATGAGATGGCGTCTTCACAAAATGTCGAGTTGGAGGCAGCCAACTTTCTGCATAAACTTACTCAGGATTCTAAAGATGAGCCAGCTAAGCTGGCTACTAAACTCCATGTTGTATGCCTATTTCTATTCCTTGAATGAAATTTATGTTTGTTCTTTAATCTATTTGTATAAGACTCGCCATTCTTGCAATTAATTTGATGAGTGTTTCAGATATTACAACATATGAAATCCAGCGGGAAGGAACATTCAATGCCATATCAAGTGATATCAAGGTAAAATCCCTGCCACTCAAACGTAGCACTCAAAACATGTGCAAATACAGATTTTTTTTCTTTAGCTTTGTTTTTCAAAACTAGGCCATGGTACCTCTTTACAGTTGCTGTAGTTAGATAGGAATCATGGGATAGTAAAACTTAAAAAATCTAAGTTCATTTACCACTTTGATTTGTATATTAATTAGTAAAACTGTTATATTATTATATTTTTCCCCAGGGCTAAATTTATATCTGCAGAAGAAAGAGTTGGTGTCACTTTTGATGATTTTCCTGGCCAGGAATATATAAAGAGGGAATTGTGAGAGATTGTACAAATTTTAAAGAATGATGAGGAGTTTCAAGACAAAGGAATTTATTGTCCAAAAGGTGTGCTTCTCGATGGACCTCCAGGAACTGGTAAAACTCTACTGGCTAAAGCCATCGCTGGGAAGCAGGGTTGCCTTTTTTTGCGGCAAATGGCACAGATTTTGTAGAGGTGATGCCTGTTCTCCAAAGATATTCACCCGCATTGAATAGAAAGTAGCAAGTAGAACTTTGGAATATAATTTCTATTCAACTTTCAAATTTAAAAATAATTTAATTCTTTAGGAGAATGAGGATGTAGATAAAATTTAAATTAAGCACTCATTTGATTTTCCTAAGATACAGGCATATCAGTTTGGTCCTTTGATAATGATACATCAAAATTGTCATTCAATGTGAAATCTTAATAAATATTGGCTCATTTATCTTTGGGCCGTTTCAGTGTATCAGTATTAAAGGGCCAATGATGAAACATGCATCTTTGGAGGATGCAAATGTTTTGATCTAAATGTGCGTGCAGGTCTGACATTGATCAGAGTGTGCTGGTTGTGATCGTACCTAGATCATATGCTCCACTCTGTAAATGAATGAAACTTATACCCATGGAATATGGAATATTTAATGCATAAAAATTGTCTTCATCTTTAAAGTTAAAAATCAGCTTATTTAATTTGCTCTTCTCTCAGATGTTTGTAGGGGTTGCTGCATCACGTGTTAAGGATCTTTTTGCTAGTGCAAGGTCATTTTCACCTTCTATCATATTTATTGATGAGATAGATGCTATTGGTAGCAAGCGTGGAGGACCTGACATTGGTGGAGTAAGATTCAGACAACTTTTATATTCTTTTTGTGCTCATAAGTAACTGATTACAAGCAGTAAGAAACAGAGAGAGAGAGAGAGAGAGAGAGAGAGAGAGAAAAAGGGAGGGTGTTACATTATGGTATCAGAGCAGTTCGTTCCTATAGAGCCTGAGGGATGGACTGATTATGCTTCTGGGCATACTCTGGGTGTGTGTATGTGCTATTAGGATATCTGATTGATATATGTGGCATAAACGTTCATGAGCATGCATTTGGAACTTGAAGCATTAGACTTGCGATATTGAGACTGATCAACTTAATATCACTTGTTTGGTGTGTGAAGGGACCAGATGTCGACTCACGGACGCGGTCGCGGCCGAGGTAGAGGTAGGATAGGCACTTTTACTCCTGGCCTGGCAGGGAATGATCCAGTAGACTTCATGGCTGCCCTGGGAAATATGGCTGCGGCTATGCAGGCGACAGCCGAGGCACTGGGTAATCAGATAAACCAGGGTAATCACGGAAACAATAATGATGAGGATGGTCCCATGACACTTGTTACATTTCTGAAAGTTCACCCTCCGACCTTTAGGGGAACCTCAAATCCCACAGATGTAGTTAATTGGATTCAAGCTATGGAACGGGCACTGCAGGCTCAGCAGGTTCCTGAGGAGCAATGGGTTGAGTTTGGAACTTATCAGCTGCAGGGTGAGGCTCAGCATTGGTGGTAGGGGACACAACGTATCCTGCAGCCAGATGGCGCTGTGATTCCTTGGGAGGTTTTTCGAACAGAGTTCTATAAGAAATACTTTCCTAATTCAGCCAGAAATGCCAAAGAACTTGAATTGATGCAGTTAAAGCAGGGACAGGTGACTGTTGCTGAGTATACTAGCAGGTTTGAGGAGTTATGTCGCTTTTCTCGTATTTGTCAAGGTGCGCCTGATGATTTTGCTGAGTGGAAATGTATTAAGTATGAGGGAGGTCTTCGAAGTGATATTCTGAGCTTCGTTGCACCAATGGAGATCAGAGTGTTTTTAGAACTGGTAAACAAAAGTAGAGTTGCTGAGGATTGTCTGAGAAAGGCGACATCAGATAAGAGTGATCAGCGAATTTTTGTTAGGAGAGATCAGGGAAGGAACTTCGCCCCTAGAGGACAAGATTTTAAGCGAGGC
>NW_026263704.1:7285-8096 GCF_000817695.3 Arachis duranensis
CCGCCATATACATATATATAGTATATGAAGAAAGGAGTGGCGAGAGAGAAGAGTGACCGAGAGAGAAGCGTGAGAACGTAAATCCCTCCAAACTTCTGGCTTTGATTTCTTACAATCCGTAACTCCAATCAAAAATCTAATCCGATAAAAGTATTCGTATCCTCTTCTTCTACACGTTGGCACCATGTTTGATCGGTGGAAATTGACGGTGACGTAGCTCCTCTTTTCTTTGGATTTGGCCAACGAGAGTTTTAGGAGGTAAAGACGATTCTGAACGTTTTCTTCTTCGATAGCTCGGTCAGAAAGCTTCTCCAGAGCTTTGAATATTTTGATTCCGTACGAAGGTATGGTTTTGGTTTCTCGTAGTTAACATTTAATGTCACGTGAAAACTCAGGCTAGAAGACCTTAAGATAAGACTGGACTGAATGTATAATTGATGGATTGTGTATATGGAATAGAATGTGTGGTTCAGCTGTTGTTAATAATTTGCTGTTGAAGTTGGTCGGTTTGGAAAAAGATTTAATATTGGTATTTGTTTGATTATGAGATAATTTGTTACTGGAAATGATTTGAGTGACTGAGAGGTGTTTGGTTTGATAGTTGGGACCCTTGAAGGGTGGCAGAAATTTGAGTCTTAGAGGAGATATTGCCAAAATTTCTTTAAGAATTGGAATTTTGATTTGAGGTAATATTTTAAAAGGAAAAGAGATTACTATGTGGCTTGTGTATTTGAGACTATTTGTTGACCCTCTGTCGCAAGATGTGATCGGGCACTTTAACTCCCCGGATTCCCCCATGGGCATGCATATA
>NW_026263704.1:13293-23346 GCF_000817695.3 Arachis duranensis
CAAAATTATGGAATTTCTATAAGGCACTGGCTTTACTCAAGTGGATGGTCGTGTTCTGCCTTCGCCAAGGGTATTTAATATTTCTTTTTGTCATTGTGCTCTTGAAACTTGTTTATTGTGTGTTGCCTTGTTGTTCTATTTGAACTTGGTGACCTGAGGTTTTCTTAGATATGACTTGGAAGGTCACTTGTTCGAGAAATGATTTTTCTCATTTAGCAAATGCTCTAGTAACTTGTTTTTTCTTGACTCCCACATGAATCTAAATGAAAGTCCTTTTTAAAAATCCTTTGTTTGGAATATGGATTTACATGGAAAAATTATCTTTTTGCTACTGTCATATCTAAATGTTAGGCTGCCTCTGATGAATTATAAATTATTTTAAAGTTCCCTTTGCTGTTTGTGGCGTGTTGGTATTATTTTTTGTTTCTTTTTTTTTTTACCTACCTAAGCAAATGATGTTAAGTTCTTGCTGGTAGTTATTCTTGTTTGAGGTTACTTGCTTGTTAGATTTAGAGACAAATTCTCACAGACAACTATCTATGTAAACTTCATGTACGTTTATGTTTGATTTTTATGTTACAGAAGAGGCAATTCGAAGATCTACTGCACAAGAGCAGGATGATATTCAAGCTTTGAGGTTTGTTACCTTATTTATATATATAAAGGATTCTGTTATACTTTCTGTATTTGTTACCTTATTTCTGGTTTTGGAACCTTTTAAGTTGTAACTCCATATTTATAATTTTGTCCTGTGAAGTGTTAGCTCGTAGAGAAGTAGTAATTAGCGTATGTATCACATTCACAACTGTGGCGCTAACATTGCACTCTATCTGTTTGTATAAATGTCTCACCCAATAACTGAAATTTTTTTGCAGCAAAACCGTGTTATTTTTATTCTCGTAACAATTACAGCTTTAGATACATGGAAACCAAGTCATTTGAGGAACCTTATTCCACCAACGATGAGGTCTACTTGCAAAATGCAAGTGATGAAGATGATAATGACAGTACCTTTTCTTCCAGTTCCACCACCAAGTTACAGTTCAGGTCTTTTCTTCCTTGATATGTAGTATATACTTGTGAGAGTACTCAAGTGAATTCTTTGAGTAAAAAAAGCATTTGATCTTAATGGTAAAAAGTTGAGTCCTCATAGAACTACCGGAAGCCAGATGCAGATAATTAATACCAGAAAGGAAAAAATTGATATTATCAATGAGGGCAAGAAGTATGGGAACCTGCAATAGGAACAGAAACAATGTGAAAAAAGAAGTTAAAAGAAAATGGATTTCTAGATCAAATTATATAAAAGTAATTAAAGAGCAGTGAGGAAAAATTCACTTACTTATCCCAAATTGAGTTTTTTGGAAATACATTGGGGTATTTTACTACTGGCTGCAATACAAATTAAATTGTTTAGATATATATACATAAGATATAGAATAAGTAAAAAAAATTTAGACCTACAAAATATGACATTTATTCTCTCTCTCTCTCTCCACATTTACTCACACATATATAATACCTAAAATTATGATCATAATACCAATATTTCAGGAGAAAAAAAAACCTTAAACAAGTTCTACCCCATTAATATGTGAAGAAAAGAGAATAACATTTACCTTCAAATTTAGTGGAATTTTATTCTTTGGAAACTTTTTGTTTCTTTAATTTGAAATTAAATGTGGTTAATTAATTTTTAAGATTAAAATAAATTTCCCTTTACTTACATTTGGTCATTTAGATCAAATGTTAATAACTCGTCCGTAAAAACAAGTTATGGTCATGTGAAAATTAAAGAAATCTAAGGCAACCACAAATGTCACAAGTAATTCTTTTATTCTTATTTAGGGAAATTATTTATTTATTTATTTATTTATTTCTTATTTTCTCTTCCAGATACAAAAAAGAAATATATGAACTTGTAAAGAAGCGGTCAGAGGAGGCTGACAATGTCAATGAGATAATCAATAACTTTTCCATGTGTGTCATCTCCAGGTCTATTTATTCATTCACTGTTGATTATTGTTTTATTGTTCATTGCCGATGGTCTTGCTGTTGCTGGGCAAGTTGATACCTCTCTGTTTACATAATGCACTATTTTTTACTTCATCCTACTTTCAATCTATTTTTGTTCATACCTCTCTGTTTACATAATGCCAAATCTATGTTTGCTGGGCAGCTTGAGTATTACAGGTTCTTTACATTGCTATTTAAAAAAAAAATCCTAATCTTTGCTCAATTAAATTAGCTGTAAGACTAACAAACAATTATATTGCAGATGGTTTGGTTCTAGGATTGGCTCTTGCATTCATTCTTGGTGTAGGACTTCCTTTTGGAGCTAAACTATTTACAAGAGATGTTGATGTCCTCCACCTCATAAAAATTGGAATACTTGTAAGTCTATTTCATGTACATTGGTATCTAATCTTTTCAGCACCCTAAATTTGTGAGACTTATATTTATGTTTGATTGTTTCTATCAGTTTGTTGCAGCCACCCAACCCATCAATGCTTTGGCATTTGTATTTTTGCAGACTATAATCTATCTCCTTACGTGAGGTATTTCGTTATGCCCTCTTTGTGTTTGATTAAAATACAACATTCTTTTTCCATTTTGTTCTTACATTCATCTGCTTCATTTTGCAGATGGTTATTACAACCCTGGGTGATCTGCATGGGCTCTATCCGGGGATCATTATTGCAAAATAAGGTTTTGAGGATTAAGGATAAGTCTACTGATCAGGTTCAAACATCCCTTTGAGAAAATTTTGTACAAGTTGTATGTATTGCTAAATAATAAGTAGTGCCAACCCCACTTTGTCTGGAAGAAATTGAAGAGATAGATAAATGCCTAACTCGTACCTTAATCATGTTGGTGTTTGTTAATTAGTTAATTATTAGACATATATGGAAAAATGCTAAGTAAAAAGACCTCAGCAAGAAAAACCATTTTGAAACATCGTCTGAATATAAAGAAGAAAAAAACTACTCCTCCTTCCATGTATCATAATGTTAGACAAGAGGACTGCTCTAACTTACAGTGATTCTAAAAACGAAAATGGTTGTTCATAATATTTAACTTTGAGATGTTTCCACTAGCATACACGGGAACAAGTAGAAAGTTCTGAGGTGTTTCGAATATTTTATTCCATTTCAAAATTATATTCCTTGATATGGTTAAGGGTTATGGTTATGTATCTTATGTAGTATTGATTTGACTAATTATTTTCCTAAGTATATTTATATGGAGGATTTCAGGTATATAACACTTGGATGGGTTTACCTGGTCACTGTTGGGCATCATAATTGTCCTGTTTTTGTGCTGAATTATTTGGTCAGAGTGTCATTGCTAATTGGCTGAGATGTCATGGTGTCTCTTTCTGATTGTGCAGTTTGGATGAGATGGCGTCTTCACAAAATGTCGAGTTGGAGGCAGCCAACTTTCTGCATAAACTTACTCAGGATTCTAAAGATGAGCCAGCTAAGCTGGCTACTAAACTCCATGTTGTATGCCTATTTCTATTCCTTGAATGAAATTTATGTTTGTTCTTTAATCTATTTGTATAAGACTCGCCATTCTTGCAATTAATTTGATGAGTGTTTCAGATATTACAACATATGAAATCCAGCGGGAAGGAACATTCAATGCCATATCAAGTGATATCAAGGTAAAATCCCTGCCACTCAAACGTAGCACTCAAAACATGTGCAAATACAGATTTTTTTTCTTTAGCTTTGTTTTTCAAAACTAGGCCATGGTACCTCTTTACAGTTGCTGTAGTTAGATAGGAATCATGGGATAG
This sequence comes from Arachis duranensis, assembly GCF_000817695.3. Classification (NCBI taxonomy): domain Eukaryota; kingdom Viridiplantae; phylum Streptophyta; class Magnoliopsida; order Fabales; family Fabaceae; genus Arachis; species Arachis duranensis. The sequence goes on from NW_026263704.1 coordinate 17,096, forward strand.
TAAAACTTAAAAAATCTAAGTTCATTTACCACTTTGATTTGTATATTAATTAGTAAAACTGTTATATTATTATATTTTTCCCCAGGGCTAAATTTATATCTGCAGAAGAAAGAGTTGGTGTCACTTTTGATGATTTTCCTGGCCAGGAATATATAAAGAGGGAATTGTGAGAGATTGTACAAATTTTAAAGAATGATGAGGAGTTTCAAGACAAAGGAATTTATTGTCCAAAAGGTGTGCTTCTCGATGGACCTCCAGGAACTGGTAAAACTCTACTGGCTAAAGCCATCGCTGGGAAGCAGGGTTGCCTTTTTTTGCGGCAAATGGCACAGATTTTGTAGAGGTGATGCCTGTTCTCCAAAGATATTCACCCGCATTGAATAGAAAGTAGCAAGTAGAACTTTGGAATATAATTTCTATTCAACTTTCAAATTTAAAAATAATTTAATTCTTTAGGAGAATGAGGATGTAGATAAAATTTAAATTAAGCACTCATTTGATTTTCCTAAGATACAGGCATATCAGTTTGGTCCTTTGATAATGATACATCAAAATTGTCATTCAATGTGAAATCTTAATAAATATTGGCTCATTTATCTTTGGGCCGTTTCAGTGTATCAGTATTAAAGGGCCAATGATGAAACATGCATCTTTGGAGGATGCAAATGTTTTGATCTAAATGTGCGTGCAGGTCTGACATTGATCAGAGTGTGCTGGTTGTGATCGTACCTAGATCATATGCTCCACTCTGTAAATGAATGAAACTTATACCCATGGAATATGGAATATTTAATGCATAAAAATTGTCTTCATCTTTAAAGTTAAAAATCAGCTTATTTAATTTGCTCTTCTCTCAGATGTTTGTAGGGGTTGCTGCATCACGTGTTAAGGATCTTTTTGCTAGTGCAAGGTCATTTTCACCTTCTATCATATTTATTGATGAGATAGATGCTATTGGTAGCAAGCGTGGAGGACCTGACATTGGTGGAGTAAGATTCAGACAACTTTTATATTCTTTTTGTGCTCATAAGTAACTGATTACAAGCAGTAAGAAACAGAGAGAGAGAGAGAGAGAGAGAGAGAGAGAGAAAAAGGGTTCTTCTGCCTTCGTCCGTATTTATTTATAAGAGGTGGATTTCCATCCCCTTAGGAACTTGATAGATCTTCATTTTTATTCCCATGACTGATAATCTCTACAAATATCCATTTTAATAGGGGTATGCTTTTAATTGGCTTCCAGGTTACAATGATGTTATTTGATACTTTAAACTTAAATTTCAGGTGCTTGTGATAGGTGCTACAAATAGATTAGACATTCTTGATCCCGCTGTATTGAGGAAGGGTCGTTTTGACAAGATCATTCGAGTTGGTTTGCCATTTTGAAGGTGATTTCCTCCTCCGACAATTTATGCATAATGAACCTTGCTTCAAGAAGTATTTCATTGTCTGTATCCATCTTTTTTCGTGTATAAACTAGGTGCATGCTAGGAGTAAATTCTTTAATTATCGACGAAAAATCCGGCGAAAAATCTGTCTTTAATTACCAACGAAAAATCTGTCGAAAAATTTGTCTCTAATTACCGACGAAAAATCCGTCGGAAAATCTGTCTCTAGTTACAGACAGAAAATCCGTCGGAAAGTTTGACGCTAGGGGAAATGGAGGGGAAAATTTACAGAGAAAAAATCTATCGGTAACTGGTAAAAATCAATCTGTCGGTAAATAATTTCCGACGAGGTTTTTACAGAGGGACAAAATCTGTCGGTAATTTCGTCGGTAATTAAAAATCCGTCTGTAATATAGACCAAATCTGTCTGTATTAAGCAATTTTCTAGTTGTGTAAAGTTAATTCTTTTATGATTATGTCAATGTATAGCACTATAAAAAAAATGGTTAAGTATGATTTTGGTCCCTAAGATAGGGGTTGAAAATTTTTTTCGTCCCCAACCTTGTTTTGCTTACAAAATTGTCCCTAATATTTAACTTAGTTTTAAAATCGTCTTTCGGACCAAAATACCCTTCTCATTCTTCCCCAAAATCAACCAGAAGCAGAAACAGAAATAGAAGCAACAACAATAACACAATGTAATAAACATTAAAAAAATGGATAATAGATCAACAAATCTGTATAATGAAACAATGTAATTAACCAGAAGTAGAAGCAGAAGAACAGCAACAACAACAATGAAACAATGTAATCAACCAGAAGCAGAAGTAGAAGCAACCAGAAGCAACAATATAAAAGAATCATAATAAGAAATCAACAATATAATAAAAGTAGCAGAAGCAAAATGGAATTAGAATCAACAACATAATAAACAGAACAACAATAGTAGCGAGTGACCGGCGAGGAGGACGAGGAGCAGCGGTGATCGGCGAGAAGCAGCGACGACCGGCGACCGAGCGAGGAGGAGAAGCAGAAATGGCGAGTGGCGCGCGATGTCCACCTTCGCAGATCTGCTGGCATCGACGTCGAGGAGTAGCGGCGAGGACCAAACGACGAGGAGCAGCGGCGAGATCCAGCGGCGAGGAGCGAACGACGAGGAGCAGCAGCAGCAGATTCCCTTCCCCTCCCCTTCCCCACCTTCCCTTCCCTCTCTTCTTCCCTGAAACCCCCTAGCGTGACTCCCTTCCCCAGCACTTTAACTCGTTTTCTTTGTTTTTTTTATTTTTTTAATTAGGGGTACTTTGGTAATAAAAATTAAAATTTTAGTAAAAAGGACGATTTTAAAACTAAGTTAAACTTTACGGACGATTTTGTAAGTAAAAAAAAGTTGGGGACGGAAAAAATTTTCAGTCGTTGTTTTAGGGACAAAAATTATACTTAACCGTAAAAGAAACTAATTAGATTTCATTTGTTTTCAATGAGGTGAACCAGTTTTTAGGCCTAATCATAGTTAGAGTTGAGGAAGGTAAAAAAATACTAATAATATAAATACTATTTAATTTTAATACTCAATAATAAAAAAATAAAAATTAAAACTAATATTGTTCCATACAAAATAATAAAACATATTATACTCAAAATATATTCAATCGGTATTTGTTATCATAATTTATCGATTACGTTATGACAAATATGGTTATTAAAAAAATTAAAATTAACTTACACACTATTATAATGTCTTTTTTTTTTCAAAAAGTCCAAAAAATATCTGTAGATACTCGAAAAAATTTGCGTTTTCTAAAGAAAAAATAAAACAGAGACTTGCAAAGATGGAGAGGGGACAGGGGCATTTCTTTTAACGGGAGTGAGGGATGGGAAAGGAGCCCTGCATGCTCTTTCTGAGTACTCATTACCATACCTAATTAGCAATAGAGATCTAATCTAAGCCGATTTGAAAGGGATACGTGGACTTCATCTACATTGGGATTTAAGGTAATGAATCTAAGTCGAATTTGGGACCCTAACAATGCGCTTAGATTGATCTTGCTTTTTTTGAGTCAATGTTATAACAAATATTATATATACAATAGTTTGATATATTTACAAGATAATTTTTTATTGAAATTAAGAAAATTTTATAAGTATTTTTTTTCTTAGTTTCTAAATATTATTTACTAATATAACAAAAAAGTAAAAATAACCTTAGTTTTTAAATATTATTTACTAATATAACAAAAAAGTAAAAATAACCATAATCACTCACATAATTAAAAGGGTAAAACACACAATTAAACCAAACCCAACTTAATATTACACAATTCACCCCAAATGAAAAAATGTTACATAGATCTCCCCATTCACTTCTTTATGTAAATCGAATGAGCTAGACTAGATTTAGCTTTTTATGTAAATCTAATCAGTCTGTTTCGATTTATGCATGCATGCATGTTGTCCTAGTAAATTTAATCACCTTGTTTCGATTTATGCCCTGTCCTAGTAAATCTAAATAGGGTGATTAGAACAAACACATTTAAATTAGTATTAAAAAAAATAGTATTTCAAGAGAATAAAAAATCATAAAAAAATTAAAATTTTGATAAATTTTATTTGAACATATATAATTAAAAATTCAAATGTGTTGGTTTCTAGAAATATAATGAGCTGGTTTTAAATAGACAACTTTAAATCACTACTTTTACGTAAATTCATCTATTTTTCTAAAAACTAGTGATTTTTTACGTGTACGCTAGTAATTTAAAATTAACCGTCTATCTCTATTGTTATATGAAACCATCTATTTTAAAAAGTTCAGTAGAAATAAATATGAAAAAGTTATTAATTTAAAACTTAAAATATAGATGAGATATAAAAAAAATTAGCCTAATTTTATTGATATAGTATTTTTTTAATTATTTTTCTCAAATTACATATTGTAAATCTAATCATCCTGTTTCGATTCATGCATAAATCGAAACATGCTGATTAGATTTACATAAAAAACTAAATCTAGTCTATCTCATTCGATTTACATAGAGAAGTAAATACGGAGATCTATGTAACGTTTTTTCATTTGGGTGAATTGTGTAATATTGAGTTGGGTTTGGTTTAATTGTGTGTTTTACCCTAATTAAAATAGATAATTCTAAATATACATGACACTACATGTATAAAAAATTAGTATATATGATAAATATTTTTTATTTTTTGTACCGACTCTTTATATGATTTATTGCATAATTTTTTCTTAATATTTAATAAATTTACGATACAAGATATTATTTATTTTATTTAATACACAAAATAAGTAATTTAAGTCATCATCTAGGATAATAAGTATAATAGTACAAATATTTACTTACTTATTAGTATTGAAAAAATATATAAATAGTATAAATTAATAGTTTTTAGTAGAAAAATAGTAATAAGTTAATTATATAATTTTAAAAAATTGTAAATAATTTTTTAAAAAATAATAAAAAATAAGAGTACTATTTTTACATATTACAAAGGTTATAAAATTTTTTTTAACAATAAATCAACCCTTAATAAATTATACATTAGTCCTATCAAAAAAATAAATAATTAATACATTAAATATTTTTATTTACATACTAATATATATTATTGATTATTACGTTATAATTAATTTCTAACCTAATTTTTGGTAATTAAAATTTAAATAATCAAAATTATTAAATTCTATATATTTTGCACCTAATTTATTTTATTTTGTTATTGAAATTAAAAACATGATGAGTTGTTAATTAATTCTAAATTCAAATTTGGGTAAGAAAAAAAATAATTTTAAATTTTATCTCACTAATCATAATTAATTTTAAGATAAAAAATTACTGTATATATCATATTATAAGATAGTGTGGTTATTTGTTATTTTTTAATAGCAAATATTGTCGAATAAAATGTTGTAAGAATTAAAAGAAAATGTATTTACTAATTTAGAAAATACTAATTTATTTTTCAATAAAATGAATTATTTTATTGAATAACAAAAGTTGGTATTGATTTTTCTTCACATTAATTAATACTCAACGGTGATGTTCTAGTAATATTACAAAAAAATATTAATCAATATAATAGCTTTTGTAACGATACAAGTTTATAAGTTTGAAAACTTAAAAATCATGTTATAAAATATGATTGTTTTGACTTAAAAAATGAATACGATATCAATAAATAAAATTATCCCAAGTAAATTTTAACAAAGGTAAATCTTCATAAGTATTGCTAGCAATGAAAAATTGTTTTGCTTAAAGACAAATATTGTTTTTTTTAATGGATTTTCTAATTGCACAGGTCTATGACTAATCCACCATATATTAATATTTTATTCATTAAGGATCTACCATTGGCAAATGAATTGCTACACACAAGATAGAATTCGAACCACAAATACTTACTTAAGTAAATAAATGAGAGGACGGCTCAACTAATTTAAATTGATTAAAAATACTAATTATTTTTAATATTTTAAATTATAAAGTATTTATAGTAATAATTATTATATATTTTTCGTTTAAATTTTTAACAAAAAATTTTATATACTTTTATGTATTATCCTGTGTTTTCTACGAAAATATACAATAGTTAATTAATTAATTGTGAGAATAAATAAGTTCAAAAGGAAAGAAAAAAAAAGAAAAAGGCCTTCCGGTAATTAAATAAATGCATAAATCAATTAGTCATTGACCTACAAAAGAAAAAAAAATAGAAAGGATTAAAAAATTATAAATGTAATTATTAAATTTCTAAACACAGTGCACTAAAGCTAAAACACCGCCCCTGACAATCTATATAAGAATGCGAAACTCTTCTCAAGTTCACTCCTCAATTGCACTTCCTGGCTCT
>NW_026263705.1:0-8428 GCF_000817695.3 Arachis duranensis
GAGATGCTGCGTTCCTTCCGTCTCTCTGCTTTCCTACCGTCTTCATCCAATCCTTCTTACTCCTTTCCATGGCAAGCTGTATGCAAGGGTTTCACCGTTGTCAGTGGCTACCTCCCATCCTCTCAGTGAAAATGTTCAACGCACCCTGTCACGACACGGCTATTCATCTGTCGGTTCTCAATCAGGTTGGAATAGAATCCAGTGATTCTTTTGCGTCTGTCACTAACGCCCAGCCTTCAGGAGTTTGAAGCTCGTCACAATCATTCAATACCGGAATCTTACTCGGAATACCACAGGCCATCAGTTCTCGCCTATACCACGAAGACTCTGATCTCACGGAATGGCTGGCTCGTTTGTCAGGCGAGCACTCGGTTGTCTGGCGATCAACCATGCATCGTGTATCAGGAATCCAAGAGATATTCACCCAATCGAAGGTAGAACGGAGGTGGTTGTCAGTCACACGTTCATAGGTGAGAATGATGATGAGTGTCACGGATCATCACATTCATCAAGCTGAAGAACAAGTGATATCTTAGAACAAGAACAAGCGGAATTGAATAGAAGAACAATAGTAATTGCATTAATACTCGAGGCACAGCAGAGCTCCACACCTTAATCTATGGTGTGTAGAAACTCCACCGTGGAAAATACATAAGAACAAGGTCTAGGCATGGCCGTGAGGCCAGCCTCCCAATGATCTAAGATAGCATAAGAACAAAGGTAGCTACCAAGATGATAATACAATAGTAAAAGGTCCTACTTATAGAGAACTAGTAGCCTAGGGTTTACAGAGATAAGTAAATGACATAAAAATTCACTTCCGGGCCCACTTGGTGTGTGCTTGGGCTGAGCATTGAAGCATTTTCGTGTAGAGACTCTTCTTGGAGTTAAACGCTAGTTTGGTGCCAGTTTGGGCGTTTAACTCCCATCCTTGTGCCATTTCCGGCGTTTAACGCTAGAAATTCTGATGGTGACTTTGAACGCCGGTTTGGGCCATCAAATCTTGGGCAAAGTATGGACTATCATATATTGCTGGAAAGCGCAGGAAGTCTACTTTCCAACGCCATTGAGAGCGCGCCAATTGGGCTTCTGTAGCTCCAGAAAATCCACTTCGAGTGCAGGGAGGTCAGAATCCAACAGCATCTGCAGTCCTTTTTAGTCTCTGAATCAGATTTTTGCTCAGGTCCCTCAATTTCAGCCAGAAAATACCTGAAATCACAGAAAAACACACAAACTCATAGTAAAGTCCAGAAAAGTGAATTTTAACTAAAAACTAATAAAAATATACTAAAAACTAACTAGAACATACTAAAAACATACTAAAAACAATGCCAAAAAGCGTACAAATTATCCGCTCATCACCCTCCATCATGAAAGACTCCATCCAAGTAGTCAAACATTGTGACAAGTGCCAAATCCACGCCGACCTTCATCAGGCCACTCCCCACTAACTCAGCGTCATAATGGCAGATCGACCTTTCGAAATTTGGGGAATCGACCTCGTTGGTCCCTTCCCGACGGCTCCCGGGCGTCTCAAATACCTCATTGTTGCCATTGACTGTAAAACCCCATATTTTTCAAAATTAAATAATAAATTATTTATGATTTATTTATCTATTCGAGAATATATTTTTAGAGGGATTGGAGGAGCCGCGCCACCACCGCACCCCGTCGTCCCAGCTCGTCATCGCATCCTGCTGCTGCTGTTGTCTTCACGCGAATCAGAGGGAGAGACATAGGAGAGTGTTGCGCGAGAGAAGCTACCATCATGTCCCATTCTGTCGCCGTCACTGGAGGAGCGTTACGAGTCGCCGTTGCCGATGAGGGAAATGAGGAGTTGTGTCCCATCGCGCATGTCACCGTTGTGCTTCTTGGTTGCCGTAGAGCAGAGCCGTGTGAGAAAGGGAGTTGTCATTGCGAAAAAAATGCAGTGAAGTGGAGGACGCCTGATGAGCGGATAATTTATACGCTTTTTGGCATTGTTTTTAGGTAGTTTTTTGTAGGATCTAGCTACTTTTAGGGATGTTTTCATTAGTTTTTATGGAAAATTCACATTTTTGGAATTTACTATGAGTTTGTGTGTTTTTCTGTAATTTCAGGTATTTTCTGGATGAAATTCAGGGACCTGAGCAAAAATCTGAGAGGAGGTTGACAAAGGACTGCTGATGCTGTTAGATTCTGACCTCCCTGCACTCGAAATGGATTTTCTGGACCTACAGAACTTTAAATTGAGCGTTCTTAACAGCGTTGGAAAGTACACATTCAGAGCTTTCCAGCAATATATAATGGTCCATACTTTATTTGAGTCTAAAGTAATATATAATAGTTTATACTTTATTCGTGATTAGACGACGTAAACTGGCGCTCAACGCTAGTTTTATGCTGCATTCTGGAGTCAAACGCTAGAAACACATCACAAACCAGAGTTAAACACCAAAAACACGTTACAACTTGGCGTTTAACTCCAAGAGAAGCCTCTGCACGTGTAAAGCTCAAGCTCAGCCTAAGCACACACTAAGTGGGCCCCGGAAGTGGATTTCTGCATCAATCACTTATCTCTGTAACCCTAGTAGCTAGTTTTAGTATAAATAGAACTTTTTACTATTGTACTAGTGTCTTTTGACCATTCAGTATTTTGACCACATCTTTGGTCTCAGTTTTAATCTATTATTCATCTTAGGAGACTATTGATCATGTTTATGGGGGCTGGCCATTCGGCCATGCCTGAACCTTGATCACTTATGTATTTTCAATGGTGGAGTTTCTACACACCATAGATTAAGGTATGGAGCTCTGCTGTACCTCGAGTTTTAATGCAAAGTACTACTATTTTCTATTCAATTCATGATTATTCTTATTCTAAGATATTTGCTGACCCTCAACCTTATGGATGTGATGATCCGTGACACTCATCATCATCCGTCCTAATGAACGCGTGCTTGACAACCACTCCCGCTCTACCTTAGACCGAGCGCATATCTCTTGGATTCCTTGATCAGAATCTTCGTGGTATAAGCTAGAATCCTTTGGCGGCCACTCTTGAGAATCTGGAAAGTCTAAACCTTGTCTGTGGTATTCCGAGTAGGATTCAAGGATTGAATGACTATGACGAGTTTCAAACTCGCGATTGTTGGGCGTGGTGACAGACGCAAAAGAATCAATGGATTTTATTCCAATATGATCAAGAACCGACAGATGATTATCCGTGCTGTGACAGAGCATTTGGACCATTTTCATTGAGAGGATGGGAAGTAGCCATTGAGAACGGTGACGCCCTACATACAGCTTGCCATTGAAAGGAGTAAGAATGACTGGATGAAGTAGTAGGAAAGCAAAGATTCAGAAAGAACACAACATCTTCATACACTTATCTGAAATTCCCACCAATGAATTACATAAGTATCTCTATCTTATTTTACGTTTTATTTATCTATTACTTTCGAAAACCTTTATAACCATTATAATCTGCCTGACTGAGTTTTACAAGATGACCATAGCTTGCTTTATACCAGCATTCTCCTGGGATCAACCCTTACTCACGTAAGGTTTATTACTTGGACGACCTAGTGCACTTACTGGTTAGTTGTGCGAAGTTGTGAAGAATGTGAGGGAACCATAGTAGTGTGCACCAAGTATTTGGAGCCATTACTAAAAAATTGTTCAAGTTGTGAAAAGAGTAAATCACAATTTTGCCTATCAAGTTTTTGGCGCCGTTGCCAGGGATTGTTCGAGTTTGGACAACTGACGGTTCATCTTGTTGCTCAGATTAGGTAATTTTCTTTTATTGTGTTTTCAAAAAGTTTTCAAAATTTTTTCAAAAAATTTTTTCTTTGTTTTCATTTTTCTAAAAATAATTTTCGAAAAAATACAAAAAAATTATAAAATCATAAAAACCAAAAATATTTTTTTTGTGTTTCTTGTTTGAGTCTAGAGTCAATTTTTATGTTTGGTGTCAATTGCATATCTTTATTTTTCTCCAAAAAAAAATTTGAAAAATCCATGCATGTGTTCTTCATGATCTTCAAGTTGTTCTTGGTAAGTCTTCTTGTTTGATCTTCATATTTTCTTGTTTTGTGTTTTTTTCTTATTTTTCATATGCATTCTTGAATTCTTAGAGTCTAAATATTTAAAATTTCTAAGTTTGGTATCTTGCATGTTTTTCTTTTCTTGAAAATTTTTCAAAAATAAGTCTTGATGTTCATCTTGATCTTCAAAGTGTTCTTGGTGTTCATCTTGACATTCATAGTGTTCTTGCATGCATCATTGGTTTTGATCCAAAATCTTCATATTTTGGGTCATAATTGTGTTTTTATCTCTCATCATTAAAATTTTAAAAATAAAAAAATATTTTTTCCTTTTTTTCTCATAAATTTCGAAAATTTGAGTTGACTTAGTCAAAAAAATTTTAAAATTTAGCTATTTCTTATAAGTCAAGTCAAATTTTCAATTTTAAAAATTTTATCTTTGCAAAACTTTTTCAAAAATCAAATCTTTTTCATTTTTTTGTTATTTTTGAAAATTCCTTAAAATTGATTTTTAAAAATCTTTTTCTTAATTTTATCTTTTATTTTCGAAAATGTTAAAAAAATGATTTTCAAAATCTTTTTCTTAACTTTATTTCATGATTTTCAAAAACTTTACTAACAATTAATGTGATTGATTCAAAAATTTGAAGTTTGTTACTTTCTTGTTAAGAAAGGTTCAATCTTTAAATTCTAGAATCATATCTTTTAGTTTCTTGTTAGTCAAGTAATCAATTTTAATTTTAAAAATTAAGTCTTTTTCAAAACAAATTCCAATCATATCTTTTCAATCATAACCTTTTTTCAAAATCAATTTCAAAATCTTTTCTAACTTCTTATCTTTTCAAAATTGATTTTCAAATCTTTTTCAACTAACTAATTGACTTTTTGTTTGTTTCTTATCTTTTTCAAAACCACCTAACAACTTTTCCCTCTCTAATTTTCGAAAATCACCTCCATCTTTTTCAAAAATCTTTTTTAATTAACTAATTGTTTCAAATTTTAATTTTAATTTTATTTCTTCTCTTAATTTTCGAAAATCACTAACCTGTTCAAAAATAATTTTCAAAAACTCCTCTCTCTCATCTTCTTCTATTTATTTATTTATCTACTAACACCTCTCTTCTACTCAAGAATTCGAACCCACTCTTCCCCCTTGTGTTTGGATTCTTACCTTTTTCTCTTTTATTCTCTTATTCTTCTACTCACATAAAGGAATCTCTATACTGTGACATAGAGGATTCCTCTTTTCTCTCTGTTCTCTTCTTTTTCATATAAGCAGGAGCAGGGACAAGAACATTCTTGTTAAAGCAGATTCGGAACCTGAAAGGACTCTGAAGAAGAAGCTAAGAGAAGCTAAAGCACAATAATCTAGAGAAAACCTTGCAGAGAATCTCAAAAAAGAGAGAGACATGGCCGAACTCAATAATAATGGTAGAGGTGCAAGGAGGATGCTTGGTGATTATAGTACACCTACTTTCAAATTTTATGGAAGAAGCATCTCAATCCCTGCCATTGGAGAAAACAATTTTAAGCTGAAACTTCAACTAGTTGCTCTAATGCAACAGAACTGCAAGTTTCATGGACTTTCATCAGAAGATCCATATCAGTTTTTAACTGAGTTCTTGTAGATCTGTGAGACTGTAACGACTAATGGAGTAGATCCTGAAGTTTACAGGCTCATGCTTTTCCCTTTTGCTGTAAGAGACAAAGCTAGAACATGGTTAGACTCACAACCTAAAGATAGCCTGGACTCTTGGGATAAGCTGGTCACGTCCTTCTTGGCTAAGTTCTTTCCTCTTCAAAATCTGAGCAAAGGGACAAGAACATTCTTGTTAAAGCAGATTCGGAACCTGAAAGGACTCTGAAGAAGAAGCTAAGAGAAGCTAAAGCACAACAATCTAGAGAAAACCTTGTAGAGAATCTCAAAAAAGAGAGAGACATGGCCGAACTCAATAATAATGGTGGAGGTGCAAGGAGGATGCTTGGTGATTATAGTACACCTACTTTCAAATTTTATGGAAGAAGCATCTCAATCCCTGCCATTGGAGAAAACAATTTTAAGCTGAAACTTCAACTAGTTGCTCTAATGCAACAGAACTGCAAGTTTCATGGACTTTCATCAGAAGATCCATAGCAGTTTTTAACTGAGTTCTTGTAGATCTGTGAGACTGTAACGACTAATGGAGTAGATCCTGAAGTTTACAGGCTCATGCTTTTCCCTTTTGCTGTAAGAGACAAAGCTAGAACATGGTTAGACTCATAACCTAAAGATAGCCTGGACTCTTGGGATAAGCTGGTCACGTCCTTCTTGGCTAAGTTCTTTCCTCTTCAAAATCTGAGCAAGCTTAGAGTGGATGTTCAGACCTTCAAACAAAAAGATGGTGAATCCCTCTATGAAGCTTGGGAAAGATACAAGCAGATGACCAAAAGGTGTCCTTCTGACATGCTTTCAGAGTGGACCATTTTGGATATATTCTATTATGGTCTATCTGAGTTCTCTAAGATGTCACTGGACCATTCTGCAGGTGGATCCATTCACCTGAAGAAAACGCCTGCAGAAGCTCAAGAACTTATTGACATGGTTGCAAATAACCAATTCATGTACACTTCTGAGAGGAATTCTGTGAGTAATGGGATGCCTCAGAGGTAGGGAGTTCTTGAAATTGATGCTCTGAATGCCATATTGGCTCAGAACAAAATGTTGACTCAGCAAGTCAACATGATTTCTCAAAGTCTGAATGGATGCCCAACAAGGCTTTAATAATGGTGGAAGAAACAGGCTTAGCAATAGCAAGCCTTTTCCATCATCTTCTCAGCAACAGACAAAGAATTTTGAGCAGAGCTCCTCTAGCTTAGCAAATATAGTCTCTGATCTGTCTAAGGCCACTTTAAGTTTCATGAGTGAAACAAGGTCCTCCATCAGAAAGTTGGAGGCACAAGTGGGCTAGCTGAGTAAGAAGGTCACTGAAACTCCTCCTAGTACTCTCCCAAGCAATACTGAAGAGAATCCAAAAAGAGAGTGCAAGGCCATTAATATAATCAAAATGGCCGAACCTAGAGAGGAAAGGGAAGACGTGAATCCCAATGAGGAAGACCTCATGGGACATCTCCCAGACAAGAAGGAGTTCTCTATTGAGGACCTAAAGGAATCTGAGGCTCACATAGAGACCATAGAGATTCCATTAAACCTCCTTCTGCCATTCATGAGCTCTGAAAGTTATTCTTCCTCGGAAGAGGATGAAGATGTAACTGGAGAGCAAGTTGCTCAATATCTAGGAGCTATCATGAAGCTGAATGACAAGTTATTTGGTAATGAGACTTGGGAAGATGCACCTCCCTTGCTCATTAGTGAACTAGATACATGGGTTCAGCAAACTTTACCTCAAAAGAAACAAGATCCTGGTAAATTCTTAATACCATGTACCATGGGCACCATGACCTTTGATAAGGCTCTGTGTGGCCTGGGGTCAAGTATAAATCTTATGCCATTCTCTGTAATGGAGAAACTGGGAATCTTTGAGGTACAAGCTACCACTTTCTCATTAGAGATGGCAGACAAGTCAATAAGACAAGCTTATGGATTGGCAGAGGACGTGTTAGTAAAGGTTAAAGGCCTTTACATCCCTGCTGATTTCATAATCACTTGGAGGGAGAAGGATGAATGTATCATCCTTTGAAGACCCTTCCTAGCCACAGCAGGAGCTGTGATTGATGTTAACAGAGGAGAATTAGTCCTTCAATTGAATGGGGACTACCTTGTGTTTAAGGCCCAAGGATATCCTTCTGTAAACATGGAAAAGAGGCACGATAAGCTTCTCTCAATACAGAGTCAAACAAAGCCCCCACAATCAAACACTAAGATTGGTGTTGGGAGGCCACAACTAAACTCTAAGTTTGGTATTGAGAAGTCCCCACATCCAAACTCTAAGTTTGGTGTTGGGAGGCCCTCATCATGCTCTGATGATCTGTGAGGCTCCATGAGAGCTCACTATCAAGCTATTGACATTAAAGAAACGCTTATTGGGAGGCAACCCAATTTTTATTTATTTATATTTTTATTGTTCTTTTATGTTTTATTAGGTTCATGATCATGTGGAGTCACAAAACAAATACTAAAATTAAAAACAGAATCAAAAACAGCAAAGGAAACAGCACACCCTGGAGGAAGAGCTTACTGGCATTTAAAAGCCAGTAAGGAGAATCTAACTGGCGTTCAATGCCAGAACAGAGCATGAATTTGGCATTAAACGCCAGAAACAAGCAGCAGTCTAGCATTTAAACGCCAAGATTACACCCTGAGGAGAGCTGGCATTAAACGCCAGAAACAAGCATGGAACTGGCGTTCAACACCAGAAACATACTGCAGATTGGCGTTGAACGCCCAAAACAAGCATAGAGCTAGC
>NW_026263705.1:11671-17934 GCF_000817695.3 Arachis duranensis
GACCTCAGAACGGTTGCTAGTGGGCAATATGGAGCGCCCAATAAAGTCTAGCCAGCCTCTTGCAATTGGTTTGAGGTCTCCCCTCTTGAGTTGGTTTGGGACACCCTTTGAATTGGTTATCCACTTAGTTCCAGGGAGGCATATGTCCTCTAGAACTTGATCCAACCCTTTATCTGCTCTCACCATCCTCCTATTGAAGGAATCAGGATCATCTTGCAGTTGAGGTAGTTTGAAGATTTCTCTTATTTTGTCCAGATGGAAGTAGATAACTTTCCCTCTGACCATGGTTCTGTAAGTATGGTAAGCAGTTCCAGTCATTCTCTGCTTATCTGTTAGCCACAGATTTGAGTAGAATTCCTGAACCATATTTCTTCCAACCTTTATTTCAGGATTGGTTAGAACTTCCCATCCTCTGTTTCGAATCTGCTCTTGGATCCCCGGATATTCATCTTCTTTAGATCAAATTTAACTTCCGGGATCACTGATCTCAGGCCCATTATTTTGTGATAATGGTCTTCATGTTCTTTGGTTAAGAACTTCTCTTGGTTCCAAAGATTCTTTGGATTATTCTCTTTCTTTCCTCTTGAATTGGTTTGTTTTCCCTTAGGAGCCATGATCTTGATGAATCTTGGCTTAGTGATCAAGGAAAAGCACACCAAACTTAGAGGTTTGCTTGTCCTCAAGCAAAAGAAAGGAAAGAAGAGAGAGAAGAGGAGAGCAAATTCGGAATGGTGTGGGGGAATTAGGGGGCCAAACGTGTATTTATAAAGTGGGGAGGAGAGATTTCGAAAAAAAAGAAAAATTTGAAAGAAGATTTGAGAAGATATGCCTCTCTATGTTAAGTTCATGAAATAGTTGCTATCCAAGAAGAGAACTTTAAAGGTAGATGAGACAGTGGTCATGACCAAGAAATGTAGAGCCATCATTCAGAGCAAATTACCAAGAAAGATGCAAGATCCAAAAATCTTTCAAATACCATGTACCATTGGAAGCGTAACCTTTGAAAAAGTCTTGTGTGAACTAGGAGCAATCATCAATTTAAAGCCCTTGTCTGTGATGAAGAAGTTGCAAATTAAAGAGGCACAACCAATAAGGATAGCATTACAAATGACAGACAAATATCTGAAACATGCACATGGAATAGTGGAGAATGTCTTGGTCAAAGTGAGAAAATTTTTCCTCCGAACTTTTTTTGTAATTCTTGCCGTGGGGGAGGATGAAAATTCCTATATTATCCTAGAAAGACCATTCTTAGCCACTGGGAGAGCTCTAATTGATGCAGAAGAGTGTGAATTAGTGCTTAGAGTGCATGATGAGCAACTGGTCTTTTTTGTCTTCAAAAGTACGCATTCCACAGGTGAAGAGGAGAGGTGCATGCAGGCTGAGGTTATTGATCCAAACCTTCAAGAACCCTCTGATGATGCACAACAAGATCTACAGCTCAAGCCCCCTTTGGTGACAATCAAAAAAATTCTCCCTGAGATTAAATCCAAGTTTGGAGTTGGAAATGCATCATCCACCAAGGAGGAGGTTCTCAAGAAGAAAGTGCCCAGAGTATGGAAAAATAAAAAGATCCCCACTGTAGATTTTCTTCGTAGGGATGAAGGTGGTGTTGACTTGTAATCTAGTGTTGACTTATATAGTAAACAAAATCTTCTCTCTTGAGCATATTGATCTACTTCATAGGGACACAAGGAGAAAATTCAAAGTGAGAGGGAGGAGTTGAAGCACTATGATCAACTGCTGCCTTAACAAGAAATCAACCGTCAAGCTAGTGATGTTAAAGAATTGCTTGTTGGGGGGGGGAACCCAATATTTCGTACCAAAGAAAAGACAAGAAAATGCCGTGTTCAAGGATTAATCCAAAGTTAAAAAGCAAGAGAATTCATAATATTATCCAGATTATAATTCTGAATGACATTAACATTCCTAAGCTTCAAAGGATATTGAGATGCCGAAACTATTTAGGGTCACAGTGTTGTTAACCCCACTCTGAGATAGACAGGAGCTTATTGTAAACTAAACTCTCATGCAAATTCACATCTCAGGTTTATATTATTTTCAGTTGCTTGAGGACAAGCAACAATTCAAGTTTAGTATTGTGATGCGGGAGCATCTTCCTTATCTTTTCTTAGTGAATTTGCATATAAAACTATTGAATTAAATCAAAATTTAAGTGTTTTAAGTCGCCATGAATGCTACTTTGAATTGTTGTGCAATTTGATTTATTATAGGTCACATTCGAGCAAGTTTGACAGAGTTCGTGTAAAAGAAAAGGAAGAAAGTGGATGATGTTAATCCTGACCTCCTCGCACTCCAACAAGCATAACTTGAGCTACAGAGGTCCAATTGATGTGGTTCTAGTAGCATTGGAAAGCCAACTTTCAGAGCTTTCCAACAATATATATAATAGTTTATAATTTTCTTTTGGCATCATGGCGCCAAACGCCACCATCCGAAGTTTGGCACCAAGATCATGAGAAACTCCACATTTTTTGAGGCCAAATGCCAGAAAACCCAAGTTTGGCACCAGGAACATGGGATTGCATGCATTGGTATCTAAACATGGCGCCAAACTTCATCCAGCTCAAGTTTGGCGCCAGAATGCTGATTTTGAAGGGCTTTCACGTGATCTTCACCAAATCTTTTGATTTAATTTAGTTTTTAAAATTTGTTTTGAATTAGGAAAATATATTTTTAGGTTTTAGAAATTATATTTTACATTTATGAGGATTATATATAAAAGGAGAAAATATTCTGATCCAGGACTACTTCTCCTCTTCGGCACTTCACATTTTTCTGTGCTAGGGTTTCCAGACCATGAGCAGCTAAATCTCTATTGTTAAGGTTTGAATTTTTATTTATTTGAATGCATTGATTTATATTGTTAAGGTTAACTATTGTTTTCTACTTCTGATTAATGTATTGATTTATATTCAAGAATCTGTTTTGTTCTTCATCGTGCGGATTAGAGTGTATTGGAAAATAACTCTTTTCTAAATTGAATAACAGCTTGAAATTAAATTCTCATGACTCTTTAATTATCTGAATTTAATATGATACGTGACGTATAATCATATCATCTTTGGATTTGTAGGGTTTTGTGTGGCTATAAGCTAGGGATTGGCAATTAATTGAGTTAGAGGAGGATTAAACTACCAAGGAATTGGAATCTAATTACTTAAAGTTGCTATGAATTAAAATCCTTGCATAATCAAAGTGGTTAATAAGAATTGTTAATCTGGAAAAGCAAATATCTCCAAAACCTTAACTATTTTCTCATATAATTCTCACAACCAATTTACTATTTGCTTTCTTAACTCTTCTGAGTTGCTGTTTAATGCTATTTGAAGTCAAAAAACTCCTTTTTGCTTGTCTAACTAAGTAAATCACTCAACTATTATTGCTTGATGCATCAATTCTTGTGGGATCGACCCTCACTCACTTGAGGTATTACTTGGTATGACCTGGTGCACTTGTCGGTTTAGTGTTGTTGTATTTTAAAATCCGCACCAAATAGTTAATGACCTTCGAGGCCAAGATAAACCTGGAAGGAGCTGCCGATGCGGTCCGATGTAGGGCTTTTCCGGTAACCCTAGCCGGCACCACGATCAAATGGTTCGACGCCTTCCCTGGAATTTTATGGCTCAGTTCACCATTAGAATCACCAAAGCAAAACATCTGATCAGGCTACTCGGAATTACTTAAAGACAAGATGAATCCACGAGGAAATACCTCGACAGATTCAATGATGAGTGCCTAACGGTCGACGGAAGCCTGTCTTTTTTTGACCAATGGCCTCATGAACGAAGAATTTTGGAAGCACCTCGCCTCTAGGCCAGTTTGGACCATGCACAAATTCCAAAATGTCATGAGAGAATACATAAAAGACAAAGAGGTATGCTAAGTTGTGGCCGCCTATAAACAGCAGCACGGAACCTCGTAAGAACGCACCACCAAAAGATACCCCGAAAGAGCACGATTCCATTGCCCTTAACCGGCCACCCAGGGTAGGAAAGTTAACAAACTATACCCCCTACCCACCCCTATCACTTATCACCAAATAGTGGAATGAGGCATCCTTCCAAAGGTTGACAACTGAAGGAATGGACAGACAAAAACAATAGTCTATACTGGAATTACCACCGAGGATATGGACATAATACCCAAGATTGCTTCGATCTAAAGGACGTTCTCAAACAAGCCATCTGAGACGACAAACTCCCCTAGTTTGCCAGGATTAACCAAGAACCCAGGAAAGCTGAAAGAGAAGTATCACCAGAATGCAGAGGACGCAACCCTAGGACAATAGGACAGGTACCCCAAGAAAGTCTGGAGACCGATCCCACCAGGGAAAGGACGCGCTGAAAAAGTCAAAATCAGCACTAAAAAGGATCTCAAAGTTCTAGCTGTAAAAAATCAATCACCAACCTCCTCAGTTCCAGCAACGATCACGTTCTCCCCAGATGACTGTCAACAGGGCACCTCGGCAGAAGAAGCCCCTTCTGTCATCTCTTCAAGGGTCAGAATCGGACTGGTGAAAAGAATATTGGTCGACACTAGAGCTGATTCCAACATCATCTTTAGAGGAGCCTTCGATAAGCTAGGTCTTTGAAACGAAAATCTGCAAAGCCACCGCAACAGGATAATTAGACTCTAAGACAACTTCCTCAAACCGAACGGTTCCATAGTGTTTACACTAACCATCGGAACCGGAAGCTAGAGGAAATCCATCCTCTCCGAATTCATGGTCCTCAAGGATTCTACTGCATAAAACAACATCCTCGGAAGAAAGATGATCAACAATCTATCCACCGTCATCTTTACCAAGTTCCTAAACATGAAGCTCCAGGCCGACAATAGCACCATCAAAATAATACACGGGGACAAATGCCAAGATGCGGTAGGCATCTTTTTCACCGTCCTCGACACATGCCAAGACAGCCAACCCCGACCAAAACCAGATGGGGACATGGAAAAACTACAAACAGGGCAGACCAAGGATGAATTCACATTCATCAACAAAAACCTACCCTACGACCTAAAGGGTGACCTGGCTAAGCTCCTAAAGAAAAACAAGGACTTGTTCGCGTTCCCCCTAGCCGACATGTCGGGCATCGTCACATCGACCCTAATCTAATGTCCTACCATTTGGTCGTTGATAAACCCCATTTGTAGGGCTTATCTTATGCTTGATTTAGGGGATTTTATAACCTTTTACCCACATTTATGCAATGAAATAGCATGGTTTTGTATATTCTCCTTTAATTGTGCTTAAGAGTGAAAACATGCTTTTTAGGACTCAAAATAGCTAAATTTAATTCACCTTGATTCTATTAGATGCCTTGATATGTTTGTTAAGTAATTTCAGATTTAGGAGGCAAAGATTGGATCAAGGAAATGAAGAAAAAGCATGTAGAAATGGAGAAATCATGAAGAAATAAAAGAATCGCAAAAGCTGTCAAGAGTTAGAGAGAGAAGCTCTCTCTTCTCTCTAGAATTAGGATTAGGAATTAGGGTTAGATTAGGATCTCATAGTTCTAGGATTAATTCAAGTCTCCTTCTACTTCTACCTCCAATTGGTGATTGCTACACTTTGGTTCTTCTCCCTATCCCTATTCTCTTGTTGTAATTTCTCTTATTTTGTTTCTAGGTTTTGTAATTGAGATACTCTTGTTCTCTTTATTTTCTTTCAATAATGCAATTTGAGGTAATTCATGATAATTGTGATTTCCTTGATTGTTGTTGTTAATTCTTTACATTCAATTGTAGTTAGAATTGATTCTTGTTGTGATTGACTATACTTTTCTTTTGTGCCTTCCAAGTGTTTGATTAAATGCTTGGAAGAATGTTAGACTAGAATTTTATGTTCTTGGCTTGAGAAGGTAACTTAGAATTTCTTGAGTCACTAGTGTCCAATTGATTGATAGTTGATAGCCATTAACTCTAGCCTTCATTAATCCAATTAGTGGAAAGCTAAGACTTATGGACTAGGATTGATATAACTCACTTGACTTTCCTTTGTTAATTGATTTAAGGATGACTAAGTAGGATTAATCCTTGCAACTACCATACTTGTGGCTAGTGATAATGATGAAGACCCTTGACAACCAAACCTTGCCAAGACCATTTTGTGAATAAAGTTTTCCTACCATTTACTATTCACATTCCTCATCCAAAACCCCAAAATAAACAAGTCCATAACCAATAACAAGAACACTACCCTGCAAGTCCTTTGAGAGATGACCCGAGGTTTAAATACT
>NW_026263705.1:22326-23252 GCF_000817695.3 Arachis duranensis
CTACGCTTAACCCACTTATTCTCAATTTTAGCACATTACAAGCCTTAAAGCGAAAAACAATAAATGTCCTTTATTTGGATCTTTGATTAGCTTAGGCTAGTGTGTGTGAGCATCATTCAAGTGTGGGAAACTTGGGAGGGACATTGGTTGAGGTAAAAGGATGTGTTTTGTTTTGTACTCTTATATTTGGGAATCGGGTACATACTCATGTGTTAATTAAATGTAAGACCTTATGCATTGATATTCTAGAAAGAAAAAAAATGAGAAAAACAAAAGAAAAAAAGAAAAGAAAAAAATAGAAAAAGAAAAAAATAATAGAAAAAGAAAGAAATAAAAAGGGGACAAAATGCCCCAAAGTAAAGTCCAATAAAGATCAATGCATAAGTGTTGTGAAATGAAAAGGGATACATGAGTATGTGAAAAAGTGAGAAATGGGTAGTTAGGTTAGAACTCAATTGTATAGGATGTCATAGGTTAGGTGGGAAGTTTAAGCTTATCAAAGATTCAAATTTTAAGCTCACTTGACCAAATATGCACCCCTACCTTGACCCTAGCCTCATTACAACCTAAAGAAAAGACCTCATGATACTTGTATGCATGCATGAAATATATGTTGATTGTTAGAAGAAAAACAAATCTTAGAAAGCATGATTAGGGGAGAATTGAGAGAATCGACCCTACACACTTGAGCGACTAGAGTGCAAACACTTCCAATGAGGGTTCGATGCTCGACTCCTTGATTCCCGGCTTTCATGAGCACCCTTCTTGCAAGTCTACTTGAACTTCATTTTTTTTATACTAAAATTGGTAGGATTCATGAATCGTCATATGACCTTAGCCCTACTCGTTTATACATGCTCTTGGAGGATTGATTTATTTTTTAACCAAGTAGGTAGAATCATTTTGCATCTAGTTGCATTCATGTA
>NW_026263706.1:0-23242 GCF_000817695.3 Arachis duranensis
AAATCACAGCCCCCTTCGTGGAATACTCACTTTTTTATTTATTTATTGTCATAGGGTGCTCTCAAGGCTGGCAAACAAACATAGGATGGGAGAGATGAGGAAATCACAGCCCTTCGTGTGGAAATTCAGGTAATTTTTTAAGAAAGCATGCATCTCTTTCCATAGTTAGATTACTATATATATATATGGTGTACTCTGATATTTGATGTGAAGTTATAGCTATCTTCTTTTCTTTGTCAGAATCTAAAAGATGATGCAGCAGCAGCAGCTTTTGAACAACAGCAAGAAGCTTCAATCTTTCCCCTGTTTCTGGATTTTGATCTCTGCCTCCAAAGGAGAAGAAAAAGTGAGTTTCTCTTCCATTTTTTCATTTTGCTTCTGATTCATGTTGATTTTCTCTGGAACCATGTTGACATTCTGGTAGGATATTCTTAGTTAATTGATTTAGTTGAATGCATGTGACTGTAAGCTAATTAGCAAGTAGGCTTGGTTTTGGCTGGGTAGGAAGATCATTGATTCTTGTTTTTGCTTAATATTCTTGGCTGGGTAGGAAGATCTTTTCTTGGCTGCTGCTTAATATTATATTACTCTAACTTGTCTTTGCTTGCTGCTCTTGCTTATTGCCACGTTGTTTTCTTTTAGATGAGTTATATGAATCTCTGACTTTGTTTTCTCTCTTGTTTGGCTAATGTATTATTGCAACCATTGGTTCCCTCAATAAAATAAGGATTTAAAATTAGAGAAAGGACAACAAGGTGAAGTAGAAATGGAATAAAATCTAAATGTAAAATGTATATATAATTGTAAAAATGTGATATCGTATTTACATATAATTGTAAAAATGTGATGGTTACCACAAATTTTTGCTAGTGCATTAGTCATGCTAAGTTTCTTGTCTCAAAATTATAAGCTGATGATGTGTCTTTCACCATAATTATAAAAGTGCAACTCATACCACAAATAGAAACACTACAAGCCTATTTATTTGCTTCATTCATGTACTAATAAGGTTCAGTCTGTGGATAAAACTGGTTTGAGAACCTTGACTGTTGTAACAAAGGCTGATTTTGCTTAGTTTCGTTTCGTTGTTGTAAGTTCCAACACTCATTGACGATGATATTATTGTGCTTGGTTTAGTTGATGCTGTTGGGGAGAATATTGACTGATGGAAGGCTCAATGCAAGAGTCAAGTGCGACGTCTCTGAAAATCTCACTCTTAAAGCCAATGCTCATACAACACATGAAATCAAGTGGGAAGGAACATTCAATGCCATATCAAGTGATATCAAGGTAGAATACCTGCAATGTATAGTGCTCAAATAAATGCATACATAGATATCCACAGTCAGTTATTAATCCCCTTTTTGCTTGAGGTTGATTTTGACAATCATGATGTTTTTGTGCCTTGTGGGAGTAAGAGTAAGCTATGGCATAAGAATATATGGTTTCACATGTACTCCTTCACTTATGGTAATTAAGATATTAACTAGCATTAGCATGCCTGTGATGGTAATAAAGTAACAGGAAGATCATATTTATTTAATTATTTGTGAAAATGGATGGAACTTGGAAATATGATAAACATTTGTTGTGTTTTGGTGCCACTTTCTGAGCAGCATGGCGGGGCCTGTTTATGTGCTCCAACTTATTTGTCTTGTTCCCTTATCATCTCAGATTCCCTTGTTTTGTTTGTCTTGTTCCTAATGACGTGATGGATGAAACTCCAACTTATCTGTAAATGCTCCTCTTCCCAGGTTCAAGTAATAGATTCGTAAATTGTGCTAGGTTCATCGTGTATATTATGAACCTCTGTTTTTGGGTTTGAGATCTGCAAACAATTTGAATTATTTATGCATAAAATAGCATTGCCAACTCCAGAAGTTAGTGGAAAACATTGAAGAAAGATTAACGAGTGTATGCCTATATATACTATGGGAATCCAAGAATCTAATAGAATACACTTTTTTCATTTTTATTTATTTTCATTTCTTTTATTTCACTTCTATGATGATGATAGTTGAGCTTTCTATGTTTCTAGGATACATCTTTCCTATTTTTTTAATGTTCTTGCAAATGCCAAATTACTGGTGAAAATGAGTTAGGAAAATATCTGTTTTTACTTGTTTGGTATAATAATTACATTCTCAAAGAGAACTGAGAGTTCAATAATGACTGGGGACAAAGGTATTCTTTTTGAAGAAAGGAAACATCTCCTAGCTGTCAAAAAAGTAGAGCTTGAAAAGCAAATTCAAGAAAGAGCTGGTGCACAAGCTTCGTCAGCTACTTCTTTTCAGCAGCAAGATTCCTCTAGTACAAAGGGTGATGTTGACAGTGGTAATCTTCAGGTTGGACTGTCCAACCGACCTTCCTTTGTATAGATAATTTTACTTAGGCAAGATAAATCCAACTAAGTTTTGTTTATTCATTATACTATTATAGTATGGAGACCATCACTCTTGGGGACAAAAGAATTGGTATCAAAACTAGTGTTCTGGAAGAAAAGGCCACAGCCTGTAACATGCTTTGCTATTATGCTGATGAGTTGAAGGAAGGATTCTTTCCATGGATTGATCAGGTTAGACAGGAAACACTATAAAAGTTAATAACACCTTTACATATTGCACTTTGTTTATAGAAACATCTTTTTCTGAGTATTAAATTGCATGTGGGACAGGTTGCAGGAACTTTAGTTCCACTTCTTAAATTTTACTTCTATGAGGAGGTTAGAAAAGCAGCTGTTTCAGGTATAAGAATGATTGTTCCGTTGCATCTTTTTTTGTTAACAATTTTCCTCTGCTCATTAAGTTGCTTTATGCCATTATCCCAGCTGTTTTTAATGGTTATGATTTCCTATATTATTTTAGCAATGCCGGAGCTATTACGTTCTGCAAAGTTGGCTATTGAGAAAAGGGCAATCTCAAGGTCGGGATGCATCCTATTTGAAATTTTTGAGTGACAGTATCATCCCAGCTTTGGTGAACGCTTTACATAAGGTATTCCATATACAAGTTTATCTGTTCTTAGATGCATCTATATGGAATTCATTAGGTTTTTACAGCACGAGTAAGTTTTTATTATGATCTGAATCCTTAGGAGGTTGTTGATCAGTCTCGCAATATGGAACTTTTGTATGGTGCTCTCAAAAATTCACTTCTCTTTTACACACTCTCTAAATTTGCATACTTTTTTTCACTATGCAGGAACTGAACTAGCTGAAAGAATGTGTTATGAAAATATCTATGAACTTGGTCATATTCTTGGTTGGAATTTTGAATCTTCCATCAACTAAATCTGCTACAATATTTACCAATTTAATGGGAACTCTCAACCTTCTTGGCCTCTTTGGTGGCTTCTTAGCTGATCCTGGAAGAACAATACACTGAATTTATGTTTTGAATTATAGTTGATGTATTAACACATTTTGTTGATGTATAGTTATTTATTATTATAGTTGATGTATCAATACACTTTGTTTATTTTTTTGAATTATATTAGCTTTCTTGTTTATTACTTTTTTCTTTCAGTTTGATAATACAATAAATTTGTTTATTTTTTGAAATATTATAAATATTCGAATACAAATTAGATAAAAAAGTTTATTTATTAAATTCATATTTATTTTGTATGGAAAAAGGTGTATTTTGCAATGAAAAAATCCAAAAAAAAATACCTTGCTGATAGATTTACAGACGGATTTTCTGTCTGTATTCAAAATTTGAAAAATTCGTCTATAATTATCGACTGAAAATTCGTCGAAAAATCTGTCTGTTATTACAGACAGAAAATTCGTCGGAAAATCCATCTGTAATTACAGACGGAAAATCTGTTGGAAAGTTCGTCGCCTTCGAAAAAATGGATGCAGAATTTACAGAAAGAAAATCCATCGGTAACTGGTAAAAATCCGTCTGTAATTTTTCGACAGAAAAAAATCCGTCAGTAAATAATTTTTGACGGGGCTTTTACAGAAAGACAAAATCCGTCGGTAATTTTGTCGGTAACCAAAAATCCGTCTGTAATAAAGACTAAATCCGTCTGTAAATCTGTCTGTATTAATCCATTTTCTAGTTGTGATTAATATTCTTTTTAGATTTTTTTAATATTATTACTTATTTTTTAGATATTAAAAATCATTAATATTTAAGTTAAACTAAACTTTTATTTATACTAGACTAAATACTAAATAATTTTTTTAAAATTAAATCATACTTAATAACTCATTATTATTAATTTTTCTTTAAAAAAAAGCTGGAAAAGGCCTCCACTCCCCCTATAAATCCGTTCCTGAGTGCGGAGGAATATATATAATGGAGTATTTAAGAATTTTTATTAAAAATGATTTTTCTACTAAAAATGATTTTCTTAATCCTAACTCCAAAAAAAAAAGTGTTTTAATACTAAATTTGAGAATGTATTTAATAGAAGAAAGAAAGAAAAATAAAAAGATACCTCCATCAGGAATATGGAATCCAAGGCCTCTATGAGAATCCACAATAGGAATATTGTGAAAGAGAAAATTGTTGAAATCAAAGAAACTAGCACTACCAAGTTTGATTGTAGAGGATTTGGTCCTCCTAGAATTAATCTTTACATACAAGTGATTCTGCTATACAAGTCTTACAAATCTTCTAATTGATAATACGCTCAAACACGTTTCTAATAGATTTTTAATTTTTGAAAGGATTCCGTTTCTTTTTTTGAATTTCTTGCCTTCTCTTTCTCTTTCTTCATTTACGTGCTTTTCTCTCTGTTTTCTTTCTTCGTTATTCTCGATTTCCATTGTTTTTTGACATCAAGCTCTGAAATCGTTTTTGAAGTGTTTCATCTTTATCGTCATGTTTCTCCTCGTTCTTCTTTTGATTTTGCAACATTATGTATTTTTTTCTTCTTTGTTTGATTTTTTTCTCCCAAAAAAAATTATGAGAATATGAAATAAGAAAATAAAGAAGAAGAAGCAGCAGAAGATGAGGAGGAGAAAGAGAAAGAGTTCTGAATTATGCATAAGGTGTACTTCAACGAATTTTGGATGTATTTCTTAAATTTTTTGAGTGTATTTTTCTAATTCTTTGGGTGTATTTCTGTAACCGTTTGGGTGTATTTCTGTAATCGTTTGGGTGTATTTCTGAAATTCCATTATCTTCAAAACAATTTCAAAGCTTGATTTCAAAAACCATGAAAATCGAAAAAAAAACGAAGCAAGAATACTAGTGATAAACGTAGGTAAAACAACGAATGAAAAGGCAAAGAGAGAACGCACGAAAGAGATCGAACAAATTTAGCAAAAAACTCATTTTCATGGAGGAAGAAGAAGAAGAGTTGTTCATAATGTATCGTGAGTAGCATGCTTTGAAAATAGAAAGTAATTGAATAACGTGCATATATTTACTCTTGAATGTGAGAATAATGCGCGTCTGTTTTATTAGATTTATACCATAAATAAAAAAGACTTGTATACATAGGAGATGTCTTGGTCCTAGTCCAACAGTTTGTGGCTGTAATGTTGTGAAGAGGGCCTGTTGATGACTTTGGAGAAATTGCATCGTCCCGTGTCAATGTGGCACCGTGTGATTACTGTGTTTGTTTGAGTCTTCACTCTTCAACAGTTCAATGTCTATACCATCATTGTTTGGTATGTTGAAGTCACCAAAGTTTGAGATGTCATCAATAGATATGTCGTTGCTTCTTACTAAATGTAGGCTGCAAAATACCCATACACCACCTCTGTTGATTTTTTTTTAAATACTTAAATTAGTTCTTAAATTGGATATTTTAATTTTTAATAAATTTTTATTTTCTAAAAGTTTTTGAGGATTATTCTTTTCAGACAAATTACTCTCTCTATTATTTTCAATCAATTTTAATATGCATGATAGATAAATAAGTACCTAATAAATTTTAATATAAAATAATTAAATTATAAAAATACTATTATAAGATAAATTATTCTTTTCAAATTAATGGATGGACAAATTTGTTCGACAAAAGAATTTTTAAAAATGTTTAAAAAATAAAAATTTATTAAAAATAATTTTTTTAAAGACTAATTTAAGTGTTTATTTATTCGTTAAATAGGGGTAATCGAACTAGGGTTATGGGGATGAAGAAACTAGCCTAAAGTTATTGTAATATATATTGATATTGATATAAGATTAGGCGATAATTTATTAGAAACATTTTAATTATTTTATAAAAATATATACTAATATTTTTCATATTTTAAGTTATATAACAACATTCGATATCATCAATTTCTAGATGTAATAAGAAGCTAAGCTACGGAAAAAAAAATTACTAAGCAAAAAAATTGGTTTTTTATTTAAATAAAATAAAAAATGACCAATATTATCTGAATTCCTTAAACTAATTTTTAAAACATGAATTCCATATTTCTAATAATATATAAATTGTTTAAGGTAGTATATTTTAAATTATATGTTAATTATTATATTCTAAGACGATTTATGTTTTGAAATACTCTTAAAAAATACATATAAATCATCCTTTAAACTTTTAAAATTATTTATGTGCAAAAGCTAATTTTCAATAAGCTAGAACGTTTTATGTGCAATTTTCAATTACACAATAAGACGTCATAATTTCTCTCTCTTATAGTTAGAAGGCCACTCCAAATATTTAGAGAGATATTTATCATACACTTAAAAAAAATTTTTGATAGTTGTATAACGTACTTTTAAATAGGATTTATAGTTAATTTAACACAATTTATGTATAAATTTTTTATTTTTATTTTTATTTATCTTAAATTTTATTTAAATAACAAAAATTAAATTTTTAAATTTTATTATAAAAGAATTAATATTAGATTATGAAATTATTTAACTTCAAAAATTTAATTTATCTAACAAAATATATAATTCCTTATAAAGTAAAAAATTTAATGGTTATGAATTGTGTTGCTTGTAAATCGTCATATTCTATTGTGCATTTAGAAGTTGCACATAAATCGTTCTAAGTTAGTGAGAGTTAGTTTTTGCATATAAATCATTCTTTTTCAATATATTTTAAGTATAAAATGTGTAAATCATCACATCTTAGGACGATTCATTATCCTAAGACAATTTATATGTATTTCTTGAGAGCATTTCAAAGAATAAATCATCTTAAAATATAATGATTAACATTCATTCAAAACATACAATCTTAAGATGATGTATATATTCTTAAAAATAGAAAATTCACATTTTAAAAATTGGTTTAGGGGAATTAGATAATATTGATCATTCTTTATTTTTTTTAGAGCAATGCTAGGAAATCAAAAGGGTATTAGTCAAAAATCAGCTAAATACTTTTGGGTGAATCCAAAATTTCTACGAATTAATATATATGGATGTTTCTTCTGCTAAATATCAGAATGTTTCTTTTTCATACTAAATAGATGTTCTTTTATATATTTTTCGAATTTTTTTATTGCAAATGTGAATGTCTCTATTTCTTTAAGAATTTCATATTTTTTTTAAAAATTTTATAAATATTTAATTATTTTTACTAAAATATAATTGGATGTTTCTTTTGTTAAGTATTAGGATGTTTTTTTTTATTAAATAAATGTTTTTTTTATAATTTTGTAATTGTGTAGGTTGCAGTCTCTTTAATCATCAAAATGGTACCTAATATCCCAAAACACAGGGCAACATCTTCATATAAACAATGAAATCAGCTTTCTCCCAAACATTGCAAACAAAATTATCAATTGTCTCTTGGCCCAAGTAGTTAGCACCGTCCAGCCAATTGGACCTCAGGATCCCAACCTCCAGCTGGAACATGTCGCAAGTATTTTTAAACCATACGGTGGTCTCCAAGATAAAGTTTTTAATCCTTCTAAATTGCTACAAGAAAGAGAAAAAATGTTTCTAAACTATACGGTGGTCTCCAAATAAAAACAAAGTAAATGAAGCATGCTGTACCTTTTCAAGCTGATCAAATCAATCTAGTTGATTAAGCAAATTCATCAGTGTTTTCTGAATCTTACGATCAGTGCGTCCGCATTGGTGAGAGAGAGAAGTCGGTGTGTGTGATTGTTAGAAGTGAGTAGGTTAATATGAGAAAAAAAAAGTTTTTATAAATTTTAATTAGGTTTATTTAATTAATTTTAAATTTTTTAAATTTTAAATTTTTTAAATTTAAAATTAATTATTAATATAAATTAATGTGGTTTTGTTTAGTTTTTGGCTGGTAACCTTTTGGTTCCAAATACTTTTCCTTAAGAAAATAAAGTGGTCATTGTACATTTTAATAAGAGATTGCATTTAAAAAGACCATTGAATGCTATTAATGACTAACAGCAGTAACTGTAAAGTTATGCAAAAGAAAATATTTTTTAATATGCTTTTCCATGTCCTCCATAATACCACTTTTGCAATTGTGATCCATGTTGTTTGGGTTGTTGATGCTTATCCAACTAAATTAATCAGTCACTAAATATTGCTATTTTGAAGTGGAAAAGTGAAATTTTTTTGTCCATAGCGATTAGAAGAATTAAATTGATGATACCATTTTAGACTACTTTAATTATTTGTGATGAGGAGCTGCCCTGAACGTGTGTTCGGGTCGGACTTCATGTGCTTTTCGCCCGACCGTCCGGGTCGGGGGGTCTATGGGTCGGGTTGGCCCATATTGCTTTGGGCCAGGCCGTAACAGTGCCCCCAACGCGCCAGTAACAGCCGTGCGGTCTGTTGTTGGCGTGTTATCCCTTTTTTGCGTGTCGTCGCCAGATCGGCCGTCCGTTGGGAGGACGCAATCTTTGCGCGCGTGTCCGTTCGTTGTTGAGGTGACCTTCTGTCGCCTCGTTCCTCGTGTAGTGCATTAAATGCTCATAATGGGTTTAAAACCCTTCGTGCAAAGACTAATATGCCCCTAGGCTTTCGGGCTCCTTTTGGTGGTGGTTTTAAAACGGTTTTGTGATGCTTTTGGTATTCATTTGGCATTTATCTCTTCGTTTCCAATTCAGCTATCCCCATCTTCTTCTCCCTCAGCAATTCCAGGGCGTTGTTGTTGCCTTCCTTTCGGATCTTTGCAATCAGTACAGGTAATTGTGTGTCTTTTTTATCCTCTTTTGTTGTTCATGTTGTTCTGCCGTTGCTTCCTTTTCATGCATGTTGTTTGTTTAGCTTTGCATGATGGTTGATCTTAGGTCTTAAGTAGGTGTGTTAGGGGAAGGCTGCCATTCTAGGGTAGGTTTTGTTTGGGTCTTACCTTTTAGCCGTGTTTAGTCTTAGTTGCTGAATAGGTTGAGTGTGGCTTCTGTATTCACTCCGAGTACCCAACCTCTTAGACTGACTAGATGGTGCCCCCATGTAGGTATGGCTCGCATCGCCTCCTGGGCTTCCCCTTCTCCCGCGGCGTACGACCCCTACGCCTGGGTGGTTTCCGATCTGAGGGACTCTCCCAATCAAATGGGTGAGGAGGAGCTCACCGAGTTTCGTCAAAACGAGTACTTATGCGGTGGTACCGACGAGGAGTCTAACTACGACGTCTACGTCCCGGCTCCCCACGAGTGTTTATACGAGATCAACTTCAGTGCTCCCTGAGTTGCTGACTGGATTTGGTTCTATAAATCCATGTTTACTCAAGTGGGGGTTCGTATTCCTTTCTCCGCCTTCCAAGCTTCTTGGCCGGGTTTCCGTGGCACTGTCGCAGCTGCATCCGAACAGTTGGGCTTCGATCCGCTGTTTCGAGATGGTTTCTGAATATCTCGAGCTGCCGGTGTCTGTGGATATTTTCCTTTTCTTTTTCAACCTTACAAACCCTTCGAAGGAAGGGAAACATAAGAAGGGGTTCATGTCCTTCCGATCTGCCCAAGGTCGGAGGATTTTTGGCTTGTTTGAGGACTCCTACCACGGGTTCAAAGATAAGTATTTCAAGGTGCGCCCCGTCAAAGGTCGTCATCCTTTCTGGCTGTCGTTAGAGGGGGAACGCCTCATCTCGACATATTGGAGCTTCGGGGCGGGGTTCAATGCCTTTATTAATGTATCCTATAAGGGTATGTCCGCCGTGGACAAGAAGATTGCCGACGTGTTATTGGCAGTCTTCGAGAGGAATCATGTGAATCCTCACCTCCTCATGGGTGATCGGGAAGTCGGTCGGAACTATATTTGTGAGAAGTTTTAACTTGAGCTTTACTTTTTGTTTCTTGCTTTTTTCAATATTCCATTGCGACTAAACAATCTTCCTTTCCTATTACAGTGGGGATGTCTGCCGAGGTGACGGGTCTCCCAGACTTGTTCCAGACCTTTTTGTGTGGAAGTGACGATGAAGCGGCCAATGAGAAGTCGACTGCTCCTCTAGAGGACAAGAGCAAGGCCACTTCCGAGCAGGGGGCTATGGCCGATGAGGTCGGGACCAAAGAGGTGCGCGTTTCCCCTTTCCACGAAGTGGTCGGCACTGGGGGTTCAACGTCCAACCCAGTGACCGACGATGATATGGAAGAGGTGCCCAGCCTCAAAAGGAGGAAATGTCCAGTAGTCCTGAGGGGGTTCTTACTGTGATGGAGAAAAATTTTGATGCCGGGAATTTCATAGACGCTCAGTTGTTTCCTGGCACTGAAGAGCACTTCCACGAGTCATCTCTTGCCGGGCAAGCAAGGTGGATGTATCGTACCCTCCTGCGTGGCGCAGTGATAGCTCGGAAGGCCGAGTTTGAGCTGTCTGGGATGGAATCTCTCCGTAGGAAGTTGGAATCTGCTGGGAAAGCCAATAATAATTTTAAACTCAAAATTGAAACTCTTCGGGAGCAACTTACTCAATCTAATGAGAAGCTCCAAACTGCCGAGAATAGGGCCTCTGCTGCCGAGAAAAAAACTGGAGGAGTCTGATGCCACCGTTTTGCGGCTTGTCGAGCGGGGAATGACTTTAGAGGGTCAAGTCGGTATGGCTTATGGGCGGGTGACCGCGCTAGAGAAAGAGCGCAATGAGGCCGTTTCGGCGAAGGAGGCTGTCGAGACTGAGCTCGCATGGTGGAAAACAAAGTACAAGGAAGTCGTTAAGCAGGCGAAATGTGCAATACTGGCGACTGAGGAGGCCCTTAAGTTTCAGGTCAAAATTGTTGCCCCTGACTTCGACACGTCGGCAATTGGTTTCTTCAAGATGATCAAAGATGGCAAGATTGTCGACATGCCCAGGAAATGACTTCTTATGTCTTGTATAACTTCATGAAATCTTTGTGGGTAGTTTTGCTTAGCTCTTGTGAACAATGATTTTTTGGGCCGTCTGCCCGGTTTATTGTAGTTAATACTTTCTCGTTTGTTTGGTTGTGTTCTCGCTATATTCACTGTTATTGGTTTGTTGTTTGCACATGTTCTACCGTACTGATGGTATTCTGGCTAAGCCAGGTCGTGGCTTTTTAGTGTAGCCGTTTGCCATCGTGGTAGCTGGAGGTCTCCCGGGGTGATCAGTCCCGGGACCGCATATTATTGTGTTGTTCGGTGCGCGTTGTGTGGGATTCATTTGCGCAATGGGTTGTCCAAGAAAAGTAAACAAAAGAAACAAAACTTTCGAAAAGTATATTTTAGTCGGTAATTGCACAAAAGGTTTGTAAGCCATATTAAAAAGTACAATCTCATGAATTAACTACTTAGCTTGTTTGGTCGCTAAATCGCCGCACGCATGCTACGAGTAAAACCTTCTCAAGTTGCTCGCGTTCCACGTTCTTGGGATTTCTTTGCCATCGAGCCTTTCCAACTTGAAGACGCCTTCGCCAATCACCTCTTTAACTTTGTAAGGACCTTCCCAGTTCGCCGCCAGTTTTCCCTCTCCCGGGGTCGGTAGACCGATATCGTTACGCCTTAGGACGAGGTCGTTTGGTTCAAACTCTCTTTTGAGTACTTTAGTGTTGTAGCGCAGGGCCATTCTTTGCTTTAGCGCTGTTTTCGTCAAGTAGGCCATCTCTCTGGCTTCATCTATTAGGTCCTTCTCCACAGCTTCCCCCACTCCCTTCAAAAGTAGTCGTGGGCTCGGTTCCCCGATTTCTCTCTCTAAAACTCTAAAACTAATCCTAAACTAATGGTCACTAACTAATTGTGATTCCTTGATGATAATGATTGTGATGCCTTCCCCTTAATCCTTCATCCTTTTATTCCTTTCCCTTAGCAATTGGCGCCAAAAATGGGTGCAGAAACCCTCTCAAATCGCCAGGCACGTGTTGCCTTAATGAGGTCATGTGCCGTCATCGACGCGTGCGTGCACGGTACGCGTGCGCGTCCCTGGCATGTTTCGCAATGTGCGCGCGAGCACCTTGTGCGCGTGCGCGTGCATGG
This sequence comes from Arachis duranensis, assembly GCF_000817695.3. Taxonomy (NCBI): domain Eukaryota; kingdom Viridiplantae; phylum Streptophyta; class Magnoliopsida; order Fabales; family Fabaceae; genus Arachis; species Arachis duranensis. The sequence continues at coordinate 12,269 of NW_026263706.1, forward strand.
CCTGGATCAATTCTTTGGCTTTTGTGCTTTTCTCCACTTGCATGCTTCCTTCCTTGCTCCTTTGATCCATGCCTTACCTATTTCATCCTGAGATTACTAGCAAATACATCAAGGCATCTTATGGAATCAGAGAAGAACTAGAATTCATCAAAATAAGGCTTAAAAAGCATGTTTTTACACTTAAGCACAAATACGGGAGAGATTACAAAACCATGTCAATTCATAGGTTAAATGCGAGAAAAGGTCATCAAAATACCCTAAATTCAATACAAGATAAACCGTCAAATTGGGGTTTATCAAACTCCCCACACTTAAACCTTAGCATGTCCTCATGCTAAAATAAGAAGGAACTAAGGGTTATGACATTTATTGAATGCAACTAAACTATATGAATCCTATCTAAATTCAATTCTCTAAGCAAATGGAAATGCTTAGTTCAAACAAATCAATTCCCAAGAGAGCATGTGTAAGCACAAGAGCTAGGCAATGGGAACTAAGTCCAAACCACAATTGTATTGAATTATCGGAAAGAGTTCAAACTTGCAAGAATATAGATAATATGGGTGAACACATGTAATTGAACTTTTGAACCCTCACCGGATGTGTATCCGCTCTATTCACTCAAGTGTTTAAGGGTCAATCCGCTCAATTCTCTTCTAGTCATGTTTTCCAAAATTTGATTTCCTTCTAACAATCTACACTTATTTAATGCATGCATACATTCATCATGAGGTCTTTCATTTAGGTTGTAATGGGGCTAGGGTCAAGGTAGGATCATTTATGGTTAAGTGGACTAGGATTGAATCTTTGATTAGCATAGATCTTCCCACCTAACCTATATAATGACTTATACAATTAAGTACTAATCTAACTACCCATTCTTCACTTTTTCTCATACTCATGCACTTTCTTTTTTTTTTTTTACTTCATTACACTTATGCATTGATTCTTATTGAGCTTCACTTTGGGGCATTTTGTCCCCTTTATGCTTTTTTTTCTTTCTTTCTTCTCTTTTTTTCTTTTTCACGTTTATTTCTTTTTCTTTTCATTTTTTTTTCTTTCTTTCAAACTATACACAAGAACATCAATGCATAAGGTTTTACAATTGATCAATACATGAGTATGTTCCCAATTTCTAAACATGAACGTGTACTACCCTTTTTTATCCCATCCAATGTTCCCAAGCCTCACCAACTTTGAATGATAAACACTCTCACTAGCCTAGGCTAATCAAAGATCCAAACAAGGACTTTTCATTGTTTTCCGCCTTAGGCTTGTAATGTGCTAAAATGGGAATAAGTTGGTTAATCATAGGCTCAACTTGGCTAACGAAGGAATATAAAAGGGTTGGCCATTTGGATAAGTGAGCTCATGAAGTGATGGCCTCAATCATATAAATGCATAAATACAAGAAATAAATGGACATATAGAATCAAGCAAATCAAGGATCATAATCATAGAAAGAGAGCAATTTCACACAAGAATGGAAAATAAGTGGTTATAAAATGTAACCACATCAATAGGCTCAAGTCTCATAAGCTTGTGTTCTCAATTCAATACATGCTTCACAAAGTATGAAATTCAAGCAAGTTTCACCAAAAATTTCAATCAATATCAATTGGATAAATGACCTATATTTAAGCTTCTTGAAAAAATCTCAATGTTTGACTAAGCATCGTTGTGATTGAAAAATCCAAAAATTTCCTTAGTTTACCCTTTTCTTTTTTTTTTTTTTACTTAAAACCAATTTCTTATGCAAAAAGGGTGACTAGGTATTTGCAATTCAAAGTATGATTTTTAATCACAACCACAAACTAAAAGGAAGATAAGCAAAAGTGCATAAAGAAAAAATCCAACTAAAAGTATGAAATCTAAAAATATCCAAAAATATCCAAAAGCATCAAAATATCTAAAATCCAAAATAAGCAATAAAAGTATCCATAGTAACTAAAAATGCATCAAAATATATACAAAAGATATGCAGAATAGGATAACTAGGAAAGTGTTGAAAAATTCACCGGTTCCCAAATAATGCTACCGGTGCCCTCCCCACACTTAAGATCAAGCATCGTCCTCAATGCTAAACCGGAGGATCAGTGGGAGGTACAACGATAGGCTCTGGCTCAGACTGAGGCTCTGGGACCGGCTCCTCATGAGGCTGATCTGGCTCTGTGGTCTCCGGAGCAACCGGAGGGGCATCTTGCTGAATCGGGGCCTCCGCATCCTCCTCCTGATGATGCCATTTTGATGATTAGTTTTTTGACGGTTTAGAATTTCACTAATGAAATCTCGTTGTAAAGTATAGTTTCTAAACCAAACAATAATCCTTTCATACAAAAAGTTGTTTGTCACTAGTACAAACCCCTAAAATTTATAAACCGAAGTATTTAAACCTCGGGTCGTTCTCCCTAGGATTTACAATAAAGTGTCTTGTTATTGGTTGTGAATTATTTTGGGATTTTGGATAAGAAGCATGAAAAGTAAATGGTAATGAAAAATAAACTAACAACTAACAAAGCTCTTGGCAAGATGTGAGAACTAGAAATCCTATCCTAGTTACCTTTCTCAATTGTGATGAGAATTGTTCATTACTACCACTTAGTTAACCTCTAATCGTGGAGGAAAGTCAAGTGGATGAATCAATTTGACGTAGGAAATGATTTCTTATGTTTTGTATAACTTCATGAAACTTTTGTAAGTTGTTTTGTTTAACTCTCGTGAACAATAGTTTTTTGGGTCGTTTGCCCGTCTTACTGTAGTTAATACTTTCCTGTTCATCTGGTTGTGTCGCCATTTATATTCACCGTTATTGGTTTGTTGTTCACACTCGTTTTACCGTATTGATGGTATTCTGGCTGAGCCAGGTTGTGGCTTTTTAGTGTAGCCGTTTGCTATTGCGATAGTTGACGGGCTCCCGGGGTGATCAGTCCTGGGGCCGCATGTCATCGTCGCGTTGTGCGGAGTTCATTTGCGCAATGGATTGTCCAAGAAAAGTGAACAAAACAAAACTTTTGACAAGTATATTTTAGTCGGTAATTGCACAAAAGGTCTATAAGCCATGGCGAAAAGTACAATTTCATGGATTGACTACTTAGCTTGATTGGTCGGTAAATCGTCACGCGTGCTAGGAGTAAAACCTTCTCAAGTTGTTCGCGTTCCACGTTCTTGGGATCTCTTTGCCATTGAGCCTTTCCAACTTGAAGGCGCCTTTGCCAATCACCTCTTTAACTCTGTAGGGACCTTCCCAGTTTACTGTCAGTTTGCCCTCTCCCGGGGTCAGCAAGCCGATGTCGTTACACCTTAGGACGAGGTCGTTTGGTTCAAACTCTCTTCTGAGCACTTTGGTGTTGTAGCGCAGGGCCATTCTTTGCTTCAGTGCTGTTTCCGTCAGGTGGGCCATCTCTCTGGATTCATCTATTAGGTCCTTCTCCACAGCTTCCCCCACTCCCTTCAAAAGTAGTCGTGGGCTCAGCTCCCCGATCTCCACGGGTATTACCGCGTTTAACCCGTATGTTAGTCGGAAGGGGGTCTCCTTAGTGGATGACTGCTTGGTTGTGCGGTAGGACCAGAAAACTGAGGCGAGCTCGTCGGCCCAAGCACCTTTTTTTATCATCCAGCCGCTTCTTAAGTCCTAACAGGATGATCTTGTTTGCGGACTCAACCTGTCCGTTTGTTTGGGGGTGTTCCACTGAGGAGAACTTCTTTGGACCAACCGGGAAGGGCCCCAAGAGGTCGACTCCCCATTGTGAGAATGGCCGGGAAGACGTTAACAAGCTTAGCTCGAAGGCCAGTGCTTTGTGAAAATTGGCGTTCTCTTCACACTTGACGCACTTTCTAATGAATTCTTTAGAGTCTACCATCATTGATGGCCAATAGTATCCAGCTCGGATTAATTTTCTTGCTAGGGCTTTGCCCCCTATGTGATAGCCGCAACACCCTTCATGGACTTCCCTGAGGACGTAGTCCGTTTGGTCGGGGTGTAGGCATTTCAATAGGGGCTGGTTGAGTCATTTTCTGAACAACTGACCCTGGATGATCGCGTACTTGGCTGCTTCCCTTCTCAGTTTCTTAGCATCTTTTTTGTCGTCGGGGAGCTTGCTGTTTTCTAAGAAGCTGGTGATGGGGTCTAACCATGAGGGGCTTAGCCTTGACAGGTGCAGAGTACTGATGGCTCCCTCATCATACCTTGGATGAGAGATCGGTTGCCTTCTCCCGATTTTGTGCTGGCTAGTTTTGATAGGAGATCTGCCCGTGTGTTCCTTTCTCTTGGAACGTGGTGGATCGTGACCTCCTCAAACTTCTGGCTCAAATCCTTGACTTTCTCTAAGTACTTTTGTAGTAGCGAGTCCCTGGCTTGGTAGCTCCCGTTTACTTGGGAGGTGACGACTTGTGAATCGCTGCATATTTCCAACCTTGTCGCTCCAACTTCCGTTGCTAGGGCTAAGCCCCCTATGAGGGCTTCGTATTTTGCTTGGTTGTTCGAGACGGGGAATTCAAACTTGATCGACTGCTCGTATACGACCCCGGCTGGGCTTTCTAGGATAATCCCGGCGCCCCCGGACGTCTGATTGGAGGCTCTATCCACGTGGAGCCTCCACCGTGTGCCCGTCTCTTCGGTTGGATCTCCTGTCACTTCTACCAGGAAGTCTGCCATCGCTTGCGCCTTGATTGCTTGCCGGGGTTCAAATCGTATGTCATATTGGGAGAGTTCAATGGACCAAGTCATCATCCTTCCCGCCAAATCGGGTTTTTGAAGTACTTGTCGGATTCCTTGGTCCGTCCTTATGACAATCTGGTGACCTTGGAAATATTGTTTTAACCTCCGCGAAGAGGTCAAGAGTGCCAGAGCTAGCTTTTCCAGTTTGCTGTACCTTAGTTCCGCCCCTTGTAGGGCTCTGTTCATGAAATAGACTGGCTGTTGAGCCCTTCCTTCTTCTCGTATCAAAACCGTAGCCATGGCTTCTCCTGTTATGGTGAGGTATAGGTATAACGGCTCCCCGGCCTTTGGCTTCCCGAGCACAGGGGGTGTTGCTAGGATTTCCTTGAAGTGTCTAAAAGCTTCCTCGCATGCGGGCGTCAATTCAAATGCTATCCCTTTCCTCATGAGGTTAAAGAAGGGTAGGGCTTTTGTTGCCGAAGCTCCGAGAAAACGGGATAACGAGGTGAGTCGACCTGCCAATCTCTGGACGTCCTTGACATAACCCGGACTCTTCATCTGGAGTATCGCTTGGCATTTCTCAGGGTTGGCTTCTACCCCCCCTTTGGGTTATCATAAATCCTAAGAACTTTCCAGCTTCCATGGTGAAGGCACATTTGAGGGGATTGAGCCTCATACCGTGTTGTCGGAGAGACGCGAATACATTTGCCAGGTCATTCAGGAGGTCGTCGGGTCGCGCAGTCTTCGTGAGGATGTCGTCTACATAGACTTCCACTGTCTTGCCTATGAGGTCGTGAAATATTTTGTTCATCAGCCTTTAGTATGTTGCCCCTGCGTTTTTTAGGCCGAACGGCATCACCCTGTAACAGAAGGTTCCCCCAGGCGTTATAAATGCTGTCTTGTCGTCGTCGGGTCGGTGCATCGGTATCTGATTGTAGCCGGAGTAGGCATCCATGAAGCTCAGATACCGGTAGCCCGCCGCCGTGTCGACGAGTGCATCTATGTTGGGGAGGGGGAAACAATCTTTAGGGCATGCCTTGTTGAGGTTGGAGTAGTCTACGCACATTCTCCATTTGCCGCTGTGCTTTTTTACCAGAACTACATTCGAAAGCCAGGTCGAGTAGTCTAGTTCCCGTATGAAACCTGCTTCTAAGAGGTTAGCCGTCTGCCTGGCCACCTCCTCTGCCCTCTCCCGCGACATCTTTCTCCTTCTCTGGGCTACTGGGCGGGCTTTCGATTTGACGGCTAGGTGGTGTGACATGACTTTGGGGTCTATGCCTGGCATGTCGGCCGGTGTCCAGGCGAACAAATCCCCATTGGCCCTGATCATTTCTACCAGAGGCTCCTTCAATTCATGTGGAAGGTTTCTATTGACAAACGTGAACTTTTCCTCCGTGTCACCGATCCTGAACTTTTCTAGGTCCCCATCTGGTTCCGGTCTGGGCTTGTCGTCAACCCTAGCATCTAAGTCAGCCAGGAACACCCCCGACGCCTCTTTAGATTTCTTCCTTAGGGAGAGGCTGGCATTGTCGCAAGCGACCGCCGTTTCTAGATATCCCCCTATGGACCCTATAGATCCGTCGTCGGTAACAAACTTCATGACTAGTAGCTTTGTGTTGATTATCGCTTCAACATCGTTAATCGTCTTCCTCCCCAAGATGATGTTGTAGGCTGTGGAGTCTCGGAGAACCACGAACTCAGCCATTACCGATCTTCGGCCTTGAGCCTGTCCCACGGAAATCGGCAGGGATATCACTCCATCTGGCTTGATGAAGTGGTCGCCTAACCCGATGACCCCGTGCTGGTGAGTCAATAGGTCGGCGTCCCTTAACCCCAGTGCGTCGAACACGTTGCGGAACATAATGTTCGAGTCTGCCCCCGTGTCGACAAGGATTCATTTGACGAGGCCGGTTCTCACTCTAGCCGTGATGACCATGGGTGGGTTTTCAGGGGCCTCGTCGAACCATTGATCTTCCGGGCCGAAAGAGATAGATGGGGGCTTCTTAGAGCTTCGCACCAGCGAGGAGGAGACCGCCAGGACCTTGGCGTCTTTCTTGTGCGCCGATCGCGACCTTGGCGCGGTGTTTTTGGCGGTTACTACGTTTATCACGGTGAGACCGTGGTCTTTGTCTTCTGGCTCTTGTCGCCGCTTTGCCGACCGGGTCTTGCCTTCCTCGTCTTGGTCATGATGTCGCCTCCTCGGCTCCCTTATAAGATGGGAGAATTCTGTTAGTTTACCGTCCCTTATCGCTTGTTCTAGTGCATCCTTCAAGTCAAAGCAGTCCTGTGTTTGGTGCCCATAGCCCTTGTGGTAGTCACAATAGAGGCTCTTGTTTCCCCCAGTATGGTCATTGAGTGGTTGGGGCTTCGACAAGATTCCTTTCTCGGCTATTTGCTGATAAACTTCCATGATGGGAAGAGTGAGTGGAGTGTAGTTGGTGAATTTCCCGATCCGGGAAAACGGTCTGGGTGCCTTGCTCGGCCCTTCCTCTCTGGCTTGCTCTTTTTGTCTTTCTCCGAGACCTTGTTGCCTAGGTTGATTGTAGGAGGAGTGCCGTTTATTGGCAGTCACGACCTAGCTGACTTCTTCGTCATTTATGTATTCCTTAGCTACCGTTTGGATCTCGTGCATCGTCCAAACCGGTTTCGTAGTGAGGTGTTTTCGGAAATCCTCGTTGAGGAGGCCGTTCGTCAGACAGAGGCTGGCCACCGAGTCGGTTAAGCCGTCAATTTCTAAGCATTCGTCGTTGAACCGGTCTAGGTATTTTCTGGTCGGCTCCCCGGGCCTTTGGGTTATCCCAAGTAGGTTGATCGGGTGCTTTACCTTTGCTATTCATGTTGTGAATTGAGCTAAGAAGGCACGGCTGATGTCCGAAAACCCATAGATGGCACGGCTGATGTCCGAAAACCCATAGATGGATCCCTGCGGGAAGCCGTTAAACCACCGGAACACAGGTCCTGCCAGGGTGACCGGGAAGGCCCGGCACCTCACCTCGTCTCCTACTCCCTCCAGATTCATTCTAGCCTCGAAGGTCGTAAGGTGTTCCAGAGGGTCTTGGGTTCCATCGTACCTCATGTTCGTTGGTTTGTCGAAGTGCTTCGGCAACCGGACTTCGAGGATGGATCGATGGAACGGGATGGCGCCCATTATCACGAGTCGCCGTGTCCTCACGGGCCTCTCTTCTCTGTCTTCGCGATCTTGTCCCGTGAGGCGCGTTTCCTTGCCTCGGAAGTAGATGATTGTGTTGTTTCGTCTTCTCGGGATAGGCGAATCTTCTCGGGTGCTTTCCGCTTCCGTTCTGGAAGCGGAGGCGTGCCGGGGGCGACTCCGGTGGGAATCTCTCTCTCGGCTTTCAGGAGACGGGGAGTAGCTAGGGTCGGTGGTTCGTCGATCATGCTCCTGATCGGCTAGTTGTTATTCCAGGTTCTGGACCCTATGGCGTAGCTCTTGCATTATTCTGGCACTGTCACCGCCAGTTCCTCCGAAGGGTCGCGTCTCATTCCAGGTTCTGGACCCTATGGCGTAGCTCTTGCATTATTCTGGCACTGTCACCGCCAGTTCCTCCGAAGGGTCGCGTCTCTCGCGTCTTTGTGCGTGGTTCGGTGCGTTGCCGGGGGACCTTCGTCGCCCTCCCGGTGAGGCGACAGAGGCTGCCCCCTCTGCGTCGGCTGTTCGGCCTTGGTCTCCAATGCCCGGCACGACGTCCATTTAGGCGTCCCCACAGACGGCACCAATGTTTGGTTTGTTGGTTGCCAGACGGTTCGGGTGGAGATTTGAGGTGGCGGGAACTCCTCGTCCGGAGCGATTGTGCTGGGACCGGATCTGCTGGGTAGCCGAACTCTCGTTGTGAAAGGTGGGGGTGTCACCTGCAAAGACACTTCGGCACTCTAGTCAGTTAGTGTGCAGGCGAGAAATAGGTTAGGTGAAATGTGTGGCGTACCTTGGGGTAGGACTGGACCCCCCATATATACTGTGTCAGGGGTGGGCCCCGCAAGGGCAGAGTCCACCTTCCTCGAAGCTTCCTTAGACAGCTGTGATGAGGAGCTGCCCTGGACGTGTGTTCAGGTCGGACTTCATGTGCTTTTCGCCCGACCGTCCGGGTCGGGGGGTCTATGGGTCGGGTTGGCCCATATTGCTTTGGGCCAGGCCGTAACACTGGTCAATAATAATGATGATTCTCTAAAAATTTCTCTTATCTAGACTATGATATTTTTCTCAAATAATTCTTGTAAGTACCATTTTTAAGTTTTTTTTTAATTCTTGTTCCCTTTTGTTTCCTTCTCTCAAACTTATTGTTGAGGGAATTATACACCAAAGATAATCTCCTATATATTCATCCCTCTTTAATGGATCTATGATTAGATTAATACATAAATATATATGTATGTATTATTCAAGTTTAGTGAATTAAATATAGGATAAAGTACTATTTTAACGAGGTTTTAGGATGGATAGTTATTTTAGATAGAAAAGTAATAGAAATTTTATTTCATTAATTTTAGCGGTAAGGCAATAGAAGATTGCAGCGTCAATTAATAATAGAATCAACCAATATCAATGAAGAATCAGAAAAAAATCATAAAAAACAATTTTTAACTGTTTCGGTTATTTTTTCTTTTTTTCCCCCTTAATTTTGGAGGTTTTCTTTATGTGAAGGGATGTGGTGAAAAAAAATAGAATAGAACTTACCATTGTAGATTTTTCTGTCAGGAATTGATCGAGGTCCTCCACGACCATCACTATTGATTTCAACCTCGTCTATTGTAGGAGTAATTTCGACTTCATGACAAGAGTTTTAAAGGTGCATGTTGGGTTATGGATGGTTGAAAAAGTAAGTTGAAGTTGAGGGTGGGATAATTTGAGAATTTTGTTAAAAGATCAACAAAAAATTATAGTTTAGATATTTTTATGGTACGGAACCCATTTTTCATAGATACAACATTAATTTTCTTAATTTATTATGGATACTTTTGTTAATGTTCGTGAACAGATACTTTTAGTAATTTTTTCTAATAATATAATGACAATTAACCGTAAATGATGATTGTTCATGGAATCATTAATTTTAAAAGGGCGCGCTACACATCTATGTAACCATGTAACCAAGTTGGCCCATGTCCAAATAGAGTCACACGCATTAATGATGAGTGAAAACACGCACGCAAAAACCCTTCGTTACTTCGCGCTCATTATGAAAAAACGTTACTTTTTTCTCAACACGAAACCACTCCTTCTCTTCGAATCTCTCTCAAAATCACTCAAACAGTCAAACTTCAGTCACGTTCTCTGCGAAAATCACTACTGGAGAAGAATCGCGAGAAGATTTGGCAAGGAACAACCAGGAACGAACGAAAACAGCAACAGAGATTCACCTTCCTCCTCCTCCTCATTCTCTTCCTTCTTTTTCGTGTTCCTTCTTCTTCACGTGTTTTCTCCTTATCTTCATTTTTTTGTTGTTATTGTTGCTGTATTTTTTTGTCTTTTCCTCTTTCTCTCCCTGGTGAAGAAGCTTAGAAGGTGAGGAGGAAGAGTTTTGAATTGTGCAGAACAGAAATGAACCGAAATGGCCAACTCCACTGAACCGAACATCATTCATGTGCTGAATAAAACGTCATAAATATTTAATCATCAAGAAAAATATTTCTACATACACAAGGACTCAATTGAACATACTAACAATCAAGTAAATAAAAATGAGCAACTCCACTGAATCGAGCAACATTCATGTGCTGAATAAAATGTCATAAACATTCAATCATCAAGAATAGCATTTTTTCATGCAAAAGAAGTTAACTGAATACATAACAATCAGGTGAACCGAAAGGGTCAACACCACTGAACCCAACACCAATCATGTGCTGAATAAACGTGATAAGCATTCAATCAGTAAGAAAAATATTTCTGTATGCACAAAGACTCAATTGAACACATTAATAATCAAGTGAATCAAAATGAGCAACTCCACTTAACAGAGTAAAATGTTGGTGATGTTGGTGATGATTATAACGAAAGAAGAAGAAGAAAAAGAAGAAGGAGGAAGAGGAGAAAGAGGAAAAGAAATAATATTCTTGTTGATTAAAAGTTGATCACTATTTATTCACCACATGAACATTGTTCGGTTCGGTGGCCTTTGTGATTTTGATTCACCAGATGAATGTTGTTCGGTTCGGTGGCCTCCTTTTAATTTGTTCACTGTTTAAGATTATTGTGATAGCATGCAGCAATCATTTCCTAACTGTCTCAACGTAATAACCTCATTCAACTGATTTGATGTTGAATCATTCATTGTTTCCATTCTTATTACATTGAATTCAAT
>NW_026263707.1:3361-4728 GCF_000817695.3 Arachis duranensis
AGGAAATGTCCACCAGAGATGTTCACTGAGTGGGACAAGTTGCAAAACTTCTATGAGGGACTCACTCTTAAAGCTCAAGAAGCACTTGATCATTCAGCTGGAGGCTCTTTACAACTCATGAAGACCACAGAGGAAGCTCAAAACCTCATTGATATGGTGGCCAACAACCAATATTTCTTTGCTCATCAAAGACAACGCCAACCATCACAGAGAAGAGGAGTAATGGAGTTGGAAGGAGTTGATTCAATTCTAGCTCAGAACAAGATGATGCAGCAGCAGATTCAACAATAATTTGAGCAAATGGCTAAGAGAATTGATGGCTTGCAAGTGGCAGCAGTGAACACCACAAGCCAACCACCAACCACTTGGGTGCAAAGTGAAGAAACTCAAGAAGAACAACAACAAGAGCAAGTCCAATACATGCACAACCAAAATCCTGGAACAAATGAAGTCTATGGTGATACTTACAATCCATCTTGGAAGAACCATCCCAACCTCAGATGGGGAGACAACCATAATCAAAACCAATAACCATGGCAAAGAAACACAAGTCAGAATAATTGGAAAAGCACTAACCACAACCCCCAGCCAAACACTAACCAAAACTCATACAGAAAACCACAAAACAACTACCCAAATTCTAACCAATACCCACCCAATAACCAACCAACTAACCAAAACACTTATCATCATCCATCAACACCCCAAAATCAACCCATCTCACAAGACACACAGAGAATCACCAATCTAGAGCTGCTCATGGAGAAACTGATGAAGAACCAAGAATTGACAACCAAGAAAAGAAGCCTCCATGAAGAACCTAGAGAGGCAGATTGGACAAATCTCTAAGAATATTTCTGTTGAAAAACCATCAAGTTCACTACCTAGTGACACCATTCCCAACCCAAAGGAAGAATGCAAGGTCGTGCAATTAAGAAGTGGAAAAGTGTTAGTGGATGGCAACCAAGGAGCAACCAAGCAGAATGACACTGAGCCAACAAAGAATGATGAAGCCATCAACAAAGACATGATAAGCAAGAATGCTCCAGAAAAACTCACAGAGGAGAACAACATACCACAGAATTTGAAGAAAGGAAAGCAAATCTTGGAAGAAGCAATTCCAAAACAACATCAAGTGGAGAAGAGCTCAACATCACCACTACCTTATCCACAGAGATTTCACAAGGAAACAAAGGATCAGCACTTCCACAAATTCCTTGAGACTTTCAAGAAGTTGGAAATCAACATACCTTTGGCAGAGGCTTTGGAGCAAATGCCTTTATATGCCAAGTTCTTAAAGGAGCTCATCAACAAGAAAAGAGATTGGAATGAGAAGGAAACGGTGATGCTTAGTGAGGAATGTAGTG
>NW_026263707.1:5375-7710 GCF_000817695.3 Arachis duranensis
AAGGAAGTAATGAAATTATGGAATGCAGGAATCATATATCCAATTTCCGATAGCTCATGGATAAGCCCAGTCTAAGTGGTACCAAAGAAAGGTGGGATGACAGTCATTATCAATGAGAGGAGTGAACTCATTCCCACCAGAACTGTGACAGGGTGGAGAATGTGTATTGACTATAGAAGGTTGAATGATGCCACACGCAAAGATCACTTTCCACTTCCCTTCATTGATCAAATGCTTGAAAGGTTGGCTGGCCATGCTTATTATTGCTTCCTAGATGGCTATTCTGGGTATAATCAGATAGTGGTAGATCCAAAAGACCAAGAAAAGACTTCATTCACATGCCCAGTTGGAGTTTTCGCTTATAGAAGAATACCATTCGGATTATGCAATGCCCCAGCCACTTTTCAAAGGTGTATGTTCTCCATTTTCTCAGATATGGTTGAAAATTTTTAGAGGTTTTCATGGATGACTTTTCTGTTTTTGGTGATAATTTCAATACTTGCCTAAACCATCTAACTCTTGTCTTGAAACGGTGCCAAGAAACTAATTTGGTTTTGAATTGGGAAAAGTGCCATTTCATGGTACCTGAGGGGATTGTTCTTGGTCATAAAGTTTCAAGAAGAGGAATAGAGGTTGACAAAGCAAAAGTGGAAATAATAGAAAAACTCCCTCCACCAATTAATGTGAAATCTGTTAGAAGTTTCTTGGGGCATGCAGGTTTTTATAGAAGGTTTATCAAATATTTTTCCAAAATAGCCAAACCTTTGAGTAACCTTTTGATGATTGATCAACCTTTCGTTTTTGATAAAAATTGCCAGCATGCTTTTGAAACTTTAAAACATAAACTCACAACAGCACCAATTATCACACCCCCGGATTGGAACTTACCATTTGAACTCATGTGTGATGCAAGTGAAATTGCAATTGGTGCTGTACTTGGACAGAAGAAGGGAAACTCGCATCATGTCATATATTATGCAAGTAAAGTATTGAATGAAGCTCAAAAAAATTACACTACAACAGAGAAGGAATTGTTAGCTGTAGTCTATGCATTTGATAAGTTTAGATCGTACTTGATAGGATCTAAAATTGTGGTTTATACTGACCATGCTGCTCTCAAGTATTTGATGTCAAAATAGGATGCTAAACCAAGACTTATCAGGTGGATTCTACTCTTACAAGAATTTGACATTGAGGTAAGGGACAGGAAAGGCACTGAAAATCTAGTTGCTGACCATTTGTCAAGGCTGCCACCAGAAACAATTCAAAATACTTCATTACTTGTGAATGAAAGCTTCCCAGATGAACATCTCATGCAAATCCAACAAACACCATGGTTTGCTGATATAGCAAACTACAAAGTAGGGAGAAAGATACCACAAGAATTTACTAAGCAACAAGTGAGGAAACTAATCAATGAAGCAAAGAAGTTCTTGTGGGATGAACCCTATCTGTTCAGAAGGTGCTCTGATGGAATAATCAGGAGATGTATTCCTGAAAGTGAAATAAGAGACATATTATGGCATTGCCATGGCTCAGCTTATGGTGGACACTTTGGTCCAGAAAGAACAGCAGCAAAGATACTACAAAGTGGGTTCTATTGGCCAACCATCTTCAAAGATGCCAGGGAGTTTGTCCACCAATGTAATGAATGCCAAAGAGCAGGAGGACTAACAAAAAGGAATGAGATGCCACAGAACTTCATTTTGGAAGTAGAATTATTTGATCTTTGGGGCATTGATTTCATGGGACCCTTTCCTCCTTCTTATTCATTCAGATATATCTTGGTAGCAGTAGAGTATGTTTCAAAATGGGTGGAAGCTATAGCCACAACTACCTGTGATGCACAAGTTGTTCTTCAATTCCTGAAGAAGCACATCTTTACTAGATATGGAGTACCCAAGGGTCTCATCAGTGATGGTGGTGGTCATTTTTGCAATAGACAAATAGAGAAACTTCTCCACAAATATGGAGTCATTCATAAGGTAGCCACACCATATCATCCCCAAACTAATGGGCAAGCAGAATTAGCAAACAGGGAACTAAAGAAGATCCTAGAGAAAACAGTTGGTAGCACAAGAAAGGATTGGGCTAGGAAGTTGGAAGATGCACTTTGGGCATACCGAACAGCTTTCAAAACTCCTATTGGGAAGTCCCCATTTCAACTGTTATATGGCAAATCTTGTCATCTCCCTGTAGAGCTTGAGCACAAAGCCTTTTGGGCCACTAAACTTCTAAATTTGGATTCTGAAGCAGCAGGAGAGAAAAGATTGTTGCAGCTGAATGAGCTAGATGAGTTTAGGCTAGAAGCCTATGAAAATACCAAGATATACAA
>NW_026263707.1:8046-8622 GCF_000817695.3 Arachis duranensis
TTTTATACAAACTAACCATATAATTAAGGGCTTGAGAAGCAAGCAACTTTGAGGATTATGCAGGACATGAGTCAACAATTGAAGACACTATGCATTTTAACTCAAAGAGAACACAACAGAAGGAAGAATCAAAGGGCTGCAAATTCAAAGGTTGTATCTGAACTTAATCCTTGCTGCTGTGTATTGTTTCGAACATGGGAACCATTGTTTGTCTTGCTAAAGTGTTTATCTAGCTGCAAGTGAAATTGTTTGCTAAAAATGCTAAATCTGCATAATGCTTGTATCCATCACTTAGCTTGAAAATTGTTTTGTTTCCCATATGCTTAAATAAAAGAGTTTGGTTTGAATTGAAAAGTGAAATATCCAATGTTGCATAAGTATGAATGGAAGTTGGTGGTGGTATATGTGTTTGATTAAATGCATGACTCATGAAATAATTATTGCATAATATCATTCTCATTCAATTGTAAGTTAGCTTGCTGTTACAAAAACTCTTATCAATAATGAAACAACCCTTGGTAACAAAAACAGAAAGAAAAGGGAAAGAAAAAGCCAAAATGGCAAGAAAAACAAAGA
>NW_026263707.1:8727-9658 GCF_000817695.3 Arachis duranensis
TGCTTGGATGAGTAAATTCTAAGGGGTATTTTGAAACCCGGTCACTTAGATCAACTGATTTGGGATGGCCAATTGAAAATCCACAATAAAGAGCAACTTAGATACAGAACATTTAGTTATCCAAAGAGATGCTGGGCATCAATGATCCTAGGAAGAATTAGTGAGCCAAGTGTGTGTGGTGGAAAGATGTTGAGCAAAAAGAAAAGAAAATAAAGCCAAAGGCTATGCTGCAGCATTTGACACCCAACCTCTAAAAAAATAATAAGCTTATTAAGCATTGTAAGCCAAGAAAAGTTAGCAAGGGAGTGATCAAAAAGTGAGTCCTATAACAGCAAGTTTAGCAAACCTTTGATGCAAAATGTATATTATGTAACAAGAACAATAACTTGAGTTGTCATTGTCTGCATAAATGCCCCATAGATCAAGTTCTGCTATCTGCATAATAAGGATATATAGTCTTTTCTTATTCACTTCATTTACTCTTAGTTTTGATGCTTGCTTGGGGACAAGCAAGGTTTAAGTTTGGTGTTGTGATGACAAGTCATCATATACCCATTTTTCAAGCTAATTTCACTTGTTTTGTTAGCATTTATGCACTTTCTTGCATCCTAAGTAAGTGATTTGGAGTGAAAATGCATAACTTTTCTAAATCAAGCAACCACCATGAAATTAATGATAAATCATGAGGTTTAAGCTAATTTTAATTGAACTTTAATTGATTTATAAGCCTCTTGAATTTAGTGATACTTGGAGTGTTGTTTTGGTTTATTATAGGTGAAGAAAAGAAAAGAAAAGGAAAAGCGTGGCCTAAGAAGTGTGGCCTAAGGAAAGGAAAGCGTGGCCAAGGAGAGAAGAAGCGTGCCGCAGGCAAAGGGGGAGGCAACATTGCCCTCCACAAGGGCAGACTGCCCTCTAGGAGAGCAACATTAGG
>NW_026263707.1:13228-13946 GCF_000817695.3 Arachis duranensis
CCAGGAGGCTGCCCTGCCCTTGTGGAGGGCAGGGCAAAAAGTTGGTGCGTGCAGCCTTGGTGCGGTCGTGGTGCACAGGATGCTGCCCTGCCCTCGCGGAGGGCAGGGCAGAAAAATTTGGTGCACCAGATTGGTGCCACGGTGCTGCCAGAATCAAGAATTGGTGCGCCAGACTCAGAAATTGGTGCGCCAGAAATTTTCCTTGGTGCATGGGACGCTGCCCTGCCCTCGCGGAGGGCAGGGCAGAAAAAATTGGTGCTGCCAGGAGAGGATTGTGGTGCGCGCTGGTGCTGCCAGGAGGGAATTGGTGCGCCAGATTTGTGTGTGGTGCGCCAGATTTGTGCACCAATCCAAATGCTGCCCTGCCCTCGCGGAGGGCAGGGCAGTGTTGCCACTTTGCTGTCCAAATATGGTGTTTTCACTTTGATGTCCCAAGTTCGAACCATGGCCGAAACACACGCTACTTAATTTCCTTGGCTTTCTTGGCACCAAAGTAAGGCCTAGTTTCTTGCTTTCTCATGGCCCTTAAAGATGCCTTTCGTTCCTGCCTCAATTGTGCGCCAAATATGGATTGCTATATATCGTTGGAAAGCTCTGAATGTCAGCTTTCCAACGCAACTGGAAGCATATCAATTGGACGTCTGTAGCTCAAGTTATAGCCCTTTGAAGTAGGCATGGTCATGCTGTGTGCGGCCAGATTTTAACTTAGCGAAAATTC
>NW_026263707.1:17182-18687 GCF_000817695.3 Arachis duranensis
ACAGGCAAGCAAAGAGCTGAGCCAAGGAGAGCTCGAGGGCGTTGCCAACGTGGGACTGAAGAGGCGTTGTTCAAGGCAACGCTAAGCTAGAAGAATTTGCCCAGCCAAGAAGCTCGAGCACGTTGCCAACGTGCTACTTCATTGCCGTGTCTCAAGGCAACGCACATGAGTGAGCTTGGCCCAATAGGAGCTCGAGGGCGTTGCCAACGCCAAGAACCATAGGCGTTATTCAAGGCAACGCCAAGCAACAAGAATGAAGCTTTGAAGAGGAGCTCGAGGGCGTTGCCAATGCCAAGAACCATAGGCGTTATTCAAGGCAACGCCAAGCAACAAGAATGAAGCCTTGAAGAGGAGATCGAGGGCGTTGCCAACGCCAGGAACCATAGGCGTTATTCAAGGCAACGCCAAGCAATCTTGGGGAGCTAGTTTTGAGTCTCGAGCACGTTGCCAACCTAGAGATGAGGGGCGTGTTTGATGACAATGTAGGAGTGAATGGAAGCCTTGCCAACCACGTTGCCAACGCCAGGAAGGTTGCCAACCAAGTTGCCAACGTGCTAGAATGGGTGCGTTTTCAGCAACAACTTGGCAGCTTGACCTTACCTTCTTTGAGGAAGCATAACTTGAGCTAGGAAAGTCCAAATGAGGTGATTTCAGTGGCATTGGAAAGTAGACATCAAGAGCTTTCCAATGATATATCATAGTTCATATTTAGGCAAAGGATTGACACTCAAATTCTGGGCAACATTAAACATGAAAGTAAAGTCAAGAAGAAGAAAAGCAAGTTGTTGGCAATAACTTGGGCCAGCAACGCCCAAGTCTCAAACCTCACTTCCAGGAAAACACCATGCACGTTGCCAACGTGCATTAAGCCTAGAGTTGTTGCCAATAACGCCCCTCAATGGGCCAGAATTGTAGCCAACTTGCTCTGCTTCCTCTATTCCTCACAAAGGCTAGCAACTTCTTGAATTGAACCAAAAACTCAACAAAGAGAAAGCCCACATTGCTAGCCCAATTGAAGATCTTTGAAGGAGTTTTAGGACTAATATAAATAGAGATTGAGTTTGTACTTAAAAAGGGGACTTTTGGACACTTAGACTTTTTTAGACTCTTAGCACTTTTATTTTGAGAACTCTTTAGCACTTCCGGGAGGATACCCGGAGAGCATTTGTGGTTCTTCTCTATTGGAACTTTTCTTCTTCATTTTCAAGCTTTAAGCATTTTATTATTCTTCTTCTTCTTCCTTTACACTTAGTTTTTTGGTTTATGGCAATTGTTGTTGAAATTGGAGCTATGACTCACTAAACCCCACTTTCATTAGGGGGAAGAGCTCTGCTTGTTGGAATGCATTGGTGAATGGTGGACGAAATTGTGATCACATTAATGTAGTATTTTTTGTTGTTGTATGAAATCATTATTATGGCACTTATGTGTGGACACAACTCCGTTCAACTAACCAGCAAGTGTACTGGGTCGTCCAAGTAATAAACCTTACATGAGTAAGGGTC
>NW_026263707.1:21354-23223 GCF_000817695.3 Arachis duranensis
ATGATGGATCTTTGGATGAACTCCAACCATCCTCTAGCTACAGGCTTGAGGTCCAGTCTTCTTAGTTGGACTGGTTTGCCTTTGGAGTCTACTCTCCATTGGGCGCCTTCCACACAAATGTCCATTAGGACTTGGTCCAACCTTTGATTGAAGTTGACCCTTCTTGTGTAGGGGCGTTCATCACCTTGCATCATGGGTAGATGAAACGCCAACCTTACATTTTCCGGACTGAAATCTAAGTATTTCCCCCGAACCATTGTGAGATAGTTCTTTGGATTCGGGTTCATACTTTGATCATGGTTCCTAGTGATCCATGCATTAGCATAGAACTCTTGAACCATCAATATTCCGACTTGTTGCATGGGGTTGGTTATGACTTCCCACCCTCTTCTTTGAATTTCATGTTGGATTTCCGGATACTCATTCTTTTTGAGCTTGAAGGGGACCTCAGGGATCACCCTCTTCTTTGCCACAACATCATATAAGTGGTCTTGGTGGCTCTTGGAGATGAATCTCTCCTTCTCCCATGATTCGGAAGTGGAAGCTTTTGCCTTCCCTTTTCCTTTTTTTGAGGAAACTCCGGTCTTGGGTGCCATTGATGGTGAATGAAAAAGTTTAGGCTTTTTACCACACCAAACTTAAAATTTGCTCGTCCCGAGCAAAAAAGAAAAGAAGAGTAGAAGAAGAAGAAGAAAATTTGAGTAGAGAGGGAGAAGAGGGGTTCGGCTATAGGAGAGAAGAAGGGGTTTGTGTTGTGTGAAAATGAAGAAGAAAGGAGATGTATTTATAGGGAGAGGGGGGGTTGGGTTTCGGCCATATTGGGTGGGAAAGTGTGGGAAATTGAATTTGAATGTAGTGGGGGTAGGTGGGGTTTATGGGGAAGAGGAGGTTGATGTGAATGGTGCATGGGGAAATTGGGAAGAGGAATTGAGGTGATTGGTGAAGGTTTTTGGGAATGGTGACATTGAAAATGAGATTTGGATTAGGAGAGTGTGATTAGGATTAAAAGAAAAGGTAGGTGGGGATCCTGTGGGGTCCACAGATCCTGAGGTGGGGATCCTGTGGGGTCCACAGATCCTGAGGTGTAAAGAAATACCATCCCTTCACCATATAGGCGTGTAAATTGCCTTCATGCACCATTCTGGCGTTCAAACGCCCATTGGTGCATGTTCTGGGCGTTAAACGCCCATGTAATGCTTGTTTTTGGCGTTGAACGCCAGTTTCAAGCTTGTTTCTGGCGTTCAGCGCCAGATTGTCCTCTGTGTGCGCATCCTGGCGTTTAACGCCAGGTTGTTGCTTGTTTTGGGCGTTCAGCGCCAGAATGGTGCTCTGTTCTGGCGTTAAACGCCGGCCAGATGCACCTTCTGGGCGTTGAACGCCAGCCCGTGCGTCCTCCAGGGTGAAAAATTTTTTCTTCTGTTTTTGACTCTGTTTTTAATTTTTTGATTTTTTTCGTGACTCCTCATGATCATGTACCTACTTCAACACAAAAATAACACCAAAACAAAATAAAATAAAATTAGATAAATAAAATTGGGTTGCCTCCCAACAAGCGCTTCTTTAATGTCAGTAGCTTGACAGTGGCTCTCATGGAGCCACAGAGTGATCAAGTCAATGTTGTCTCCACACCAAACTTAGAGTTTTGATATGGAGTTTGAACACCAAACTTAGAGTTTGGTTGTGGCCTCACAACACCAAACTTAGAGTTTGACTGTGTGGGCTCTTCTTGACCTTGAACTGAGAGAAGCTCTTCATGCTCGCTCTCTTTTGTCACAGAGGGATTTCCACGTGCTTGAAACACAAGGTATTCCCCATTCAATTGAAGGACTAATTCTCCTCTGTTGACATCTATCACAGCTCCTGCTGTGG
>NW_026263708.1:0-820 GCF_000817695.3 Arachis duranensis
CAGCAATATCAAGTAAACAAAAAATCAGTAAATTTATTATTTTTCTTAATTTTAAAACTAAAAAATAAATTTTTTATAATATTAGAAAAATGAAAAATTCCAAAAATATCCAAAAAATAAAAAAAATTTAAAAATTTAAATTTTTTAAATTAATTTATTCTTAATTTGAGCACAAGTTGAGGAAAAAAACACAACGGTAAGGTGTAAGCATTATCCAGTGAATAAAAAAATAAAAAATATTTTTAAAAAATTTAAAAGTTTCAAAAACAAAATTTTTTTTTTGGATTTTTAAATCTTATGATTAAATTGTTTTATTTAAACTAGGAAAATAAAATAAAGTCAAGCAATATCTAGTAAACAACAGATCTATAAATTTCTTATTATTTTTTAATTTTTAAACTAAAAAAATAATTTTTTCTAGTAGTAAGAAAATAAAAAATTCCAATAATATCCAAAAATAAAAAATTTGAAAAATTTAATATTTTTTAATTACTTTATTCTTAATTTTTGAACAAGTGCAGCGAAAAAAAAGTCAACTATCCGGGTGTAGCATTATTCGGTGAATAAAAAATACTTCTGAAAAATAAAAATTTGAAAAAAATAAATTTTTATTTTTGAGTTTTTAAATTATGAGAATAAACTTTTTTATTTAAATTAGAAAAATAAAATAAAGTCTAACAATATTCAATAAGCAACAGATATATAAATTTAATATTAATTTTTAATTTTTAAAGTAAAAAATAATTTTTTTCTAATAGTAGAAAAATAAAAAATTCCATCAATATCCAAAAAATAAAAATAAAAAATTTTTAAGTTTTTA
>NW_026263708.1:3305-16948 GCF_000817695.3 Arachis duranensis
TCTGATAAATAAAAAATAAGAAAAATATTTTTAAAAAAATAAAAATTAAAAAAAAAACTAAATTTCTTAATTTTTAATTTTTAAATTATAATATTAATTTTTTTATTTAAATTAAAAAAATAAAATAAAGTCCAGCAATATCAATTAAACAAAAAATTAGTAAATTTATTATTTTTCTTAATTTTAAAACTAAAAAATAATTTTTTTATAATAGTAGAAAAATGAAAAATTCTAAAAATATCCAAAAAAAAACTTTAAAAATTTAAAATTTTTTAAATTAATTTATTCTTAATTTGTGAACAAGTGGAGGAAACAAAGACAACGGTAGGGTGTTGATACGTGAAAGTTAGAAATTCATGTACAACCGGCAAGTATACCGGGTCGTATCAAGTAATAAAACTCACTAAGAGTGAGGTCGATCCCTCGGAGATTGGTAGATTAAGCAACTTTAGTTAAATGGTATATTTAGTCAAGCAAACATGGTTTTGAATTCATGAGATTTGATTTTTGAATATAATTGCGGAAAGTTAAATGACAAGGAATTTAAAGAACTAGAATAAAGAAGGAAAATGAAAGTAAATAACTGAAACTTAAAATGCAAGAAACTTAAATGACATTGAAAATAAATTGCAAGAAATTAAAGATTGCAGAATTGTAGAGAGTGGAGAGGTAAATTGCAAGGAAAATAAAACAGAATATAAATGGCAAGAATGATAAATTGCAAGAATGTAGAAGGGAATTGGATAGTGGGTATTCAAAGAACTAAGAAACAAAAGAGATGAGAATTAATGATGGAGAGATCATTAGGGATTGGAGATGTATATTGTCATGAATTGACTTTGCTTATCTCCTTTTCAATCATGGGTATAGATCCATGGCGGATTGTGAATAATTGAATCCCAATCTCTTGGCAACTCAATTTCTCTCAACACAATCTCTTGGCAATTCAATTTCTCTCAACATAATCAATTGCTACTCTCGTGATCTAATTGGTCATGAGAAGAGGTGAAGTTCAATTTCTAATCCAAAGCCACACAACTTCCAGAATCTCAACTAAGGGAGGTTACATCTCACATACCAATCCAAAGTGTATTGATCAAAGAAATCATGAAAGGATAACTCTAAACTAAATTATATGGATTCTTTCTCAAGTTCACCATACAATTCATGTAGATTCAATCCTTCTCTCGAATGTAATTGAATCTATGAAGAACAAGAGTTTCCTCTTAGATGAACCACTTGAATTGAGAAGGAAAAGAATAATTGTGAACCCATTCAAATAAACAGAGCTCCTCCCCCTAATGAAGATGGGGTTTAGTGAATCATAGCTCTAAATTCAACAACAAGTACAAAGATAAACATTAAAATTAAGTAGTAAAGAAAATGAAGAATGAAGAAGAAGAAGTTCTTAGAAAACTGAAAATTGAAAGTTACAAGAAAAACAAAATAGCTCTCGGGTATCCTCCCGAAAGTGAAGAATGATCTAAGAGTCAAAGTAAAAGTAAAAGTCTCTAAGAAGTGGAAGAAGAGTCCCCAAGTACAAAATTTAACTCTATTTATACTACTCCTAAGACTCATTTGGAGATCCTCAATTGAGTTGGCAATGTGGGCTTTTCCATGGTTAAGTTCCTGGTCCAATGAAGGAAGAATTCCCCTTTGAAAGGGGTGTAGAGAACAAGAGCAATTTCTCATCAATTCTAGTCCATCTAGGCATTGTTGCCAAAAACTCCAGCTTATAGCACGTTGGCAACGTGCAAAGAATTTCCTGGGCACCAGGCTTGGTGCTTAGGCGTTGCCAGCCCAAGTTGTTGCTAAACACTTGGCCCTTTCTGAATTCAGTTTTTGGTGCCCAAAGTTGTCTCCTGTTTGAGCTTCAATCTTGTGCTTCATTATAAACTATTATACATGGCTGAAAAGCTCTGAATGTCAGATTTCCAATGCAACTAAAAGCACCTCAATTGGATCTCTATAGCTCAAGTTATGCTCCTTTGAAGAAGGTATGGTCAGGCTGCCTAGGCTGGGCGTTTTTTGGTGAACACGCCCATGACAACGCCCAAGGTTTCTGAGGCTCTAAATGAAGCTGGCTTTTGAACCTTCAAACGAACTCCAATACCTTACTATGATATATGGTTGAAAAGATCTTGATGTCTACTTTTCAATGCCACTGAATTCACCTCATTTGGAGTTTTCTAGCTCAAGATATACGCCTTTGAAGAGAGCAACATCAAGCTGCCTAGGCGTTGTTGCCCACGTTGCTGGCAAACACACCAGCAACAACGCCAGGCTCTCCTCTCTTCTCTGCTTGGGCATTGTGATAAACGAAATTTAGCATGTCGATTTAGAATTCAATGATGAATATGATCGTGAGTATAGTCTAATCAACACTTGAACTTCGCATCAAACAATCCTACAATCTATAACCGAGAGTACTAGTCTCCCGAGTCGTCCTCCCTTGGAATTGCTAGAGTGTGCATCTTATTGATTAGAAAGCCTTGTTATGATTCCTTGAAGGTTTTAGCAAAATAAAAAGCAAAAAATCAATCCTTAAAAGACTTGGCTTAGGGTTGGAATTAGAAATTCTATCCTTATAGTTCTTTCAATGATGACAACAATTAGGTCTTGCTTCATTTAGTTAACCCCTAGACATAGAGGAAAGTCAAATGAGAGTAATCAACTTGAGTCACAAATCCTAGATTTACCTTATGGAAATCTAGCTTTAGTGTACTCCAAGCCAATTAGCAATTCCTAATTCCAAATCAACAATTGACACAACTATTCAACTTCTTCTAATGGCCCAAACCCTATACCAAGTAAGAAACTTTTACTCCATAACTAGTGTTGGCATTTCATCAAACATTTGGTGAGCAAGAGTGAAAGTTATAGTAAAATTGAGAAGAAAGTAGAATTAAAAAGTATTTCAACACAATGAACTAACAACAATTAACAAAGAGCAACAATGGAAACAAGATTATAAGGGAATTGATTAAATCCACAATTACAAGATTGAATCTAAGATCTATGAGAATTGAGCAATTACAAACACTAATTGAGATTGGAGAAGAAGATCTATGACATGAACAAAATGAATTGAGAATTGCAATGGATCTCACCAAAGAGTGAATGAAAATTCAGAAATTAGAAGAAAATGAACCCTAGTGAGAGCTTTGAATCTCCCTCCTTCTCCACAAATGTAACTAACTATCTTCCAAAAAATTATCTAGAATCTAGAAAATGAGCTAAAAGTCCTTAACCCTTGTTCCTTTTGTCTTTTTATGCTTTTCCCGCCAGGGCACTTTCCCAAAAATGGGATTCTCAACTGCCTCCACGCCCAAGGTACGCGTGCGCGCCCACGGGACATCTTGTAATGTGCGCGGAGGCGTAATGTACGCGTGCGCGCCATCGGAGATCATGGCCTAGCCGCTACGCAAGCCGGCTCGTGGCTTGGCTCTTGGCTTCGACTTCTAACTGCTCAATCTGTGCGGACGCGTCAAGTGCACGCACCCGCCCATGCTGAGATTTCCAAAGTTCAATTCTCATGCTCCCTTCCTTTGCACCCATCCTTCTTCTCTCTTCCGGTCCATTCCTGCCCTATATTCTGAAACCACTTAACACACGGGTCACGGCATCAAATGGCATTAAGAGAAGATTAGAAATGTATCTAATTTAGTGCAAAATAAGCATGTTTTCATCCATGAGGTAAAATTAGGAAAGGAACACAAAGTCTTGTATTTTCATCTAGAAAGTGTGCGGAATTATTGATAAAACCCCTGAAATCAACACAAGATAAACCCTCAAAATGGGGTATATCAACCTCCCCACACTTAGATTCTAGCATGTCCTCATGTGTGGAGAAATGCAAAAGAAACACTAAAGACTGAGGGATCATAAAGGTATAAGACTCATGAAGTGCAACCCACCTATATGAATGCAACTATGACTAGTGCTATTATCTACTTGGTTAGGAACGAATCAACCTTCTTAAGATATATACAAGCATATAGGGTCCGATGGTGGTCAATATATAGGACTTACCAATTTTCAAGCATCAAATGCAATATATGCAACCTTGCATGAAGAATGCTCGTGAGAGCCGGGAACCATGAATTAGAGCCTTCGAACCCTCACCGGAAGTGTTTGCACTCTATTCGCTCACGTGTCTAGGGTTGATTCTCTCAATTTTCTCCTAATCATGCTCTCCAAGATTTGTTCTCCATCTAACAATCAACATTTATTCCATGCATATGTACAAATATCATGAGGTCTTTCTTTAGGTTGTAATGGGGCTAGGGTCAAGGTGGGATGTATATTTGGTTAAGTGAGTTGAAATTTTGAATCCTTGATAAGCTTAAACTTTCCACCTAACATATGACATCCTATACAATTAAATTCTAACCTAACTACCCATTTCTCACTTTTTTACAATTTCAAAGCTAGCCTAACTACCCATTTTGCACTCTTTCACATACTCATGTATCCCTTTTCATTTCACAACACTCATGCATTGGTTTTATTGAGCTACACTTTGCTTTGGGGCATTTTATCCCCTTTTTATTTCTTTCTTTTTCTTCTTTTTTCTTTCTTTTTCTATATTTTTTTCTTTTTTCTTTTCTCTTTTTTTTCTTTTGTTTTTCTCATCATTTTTTTTCTATATACAAGAGCATCAATGCATAAGGTTTTACATTTGATCAATACCTGAGTATGTACCCAATTCCTAATAATTTCAATAAAAATACAAAACTACCTTTTTATTCACCCAATGTCCCAAGATTCCCACACTTGAATGATACTCACACACACTAGCCTAAGCCAATCAAAGATCCAAATTAAGGACATTTATTGTTTTTCGCTTTAAGGCTTGTAATGTGCTAAATTAAGAACAAAGTGGGTTAAGCGTAAGCTCAAATTGGCTAACAATGGATGATAAAAGGTAAGGCTATTTGGGTAGGTGAGCTAATGAAATGATGGCCTCAATCATATAAATGCGTGAATACAAGGAATAATGGACATATAGACTCAAACAAAGCAATGATCACACTCATAGAGAGAAAACAATTTCACACAAGAAGGAGAGTAGGTGACTATAAGATGTAGCCACAAAACAAGGCTCAAAGCTCACTAGCTTGTGTTCTTAACTCAAAATCCATGTTCCAAGATATAATTCTTCATGCAAATTTGGCGTCAAAATATTCAAAATTGACAGTGCCACGGTTGCCCCAAAGTATTGGTTTCCTAAGAAAGAGTTTCGTTGTTCCAACCAAGTAAACTTATCATGCAATCTATGTCAAATAAGACCTAATCATGCAACCTATCCTAAATACAAAGGAGTATTTATTCGGGTGTTACCTACGGAGATCAGTCGGCCGACCTCCCCACACTTAAAACTTAGCACGGTCCTCCGTGCTATAGGTTAGGCGCAATGGGTGGTCGAGTCCCAAGTGTTCCTCATCTCCAATGTCATCGCTATCTCCGCTTGAAGTTGCGGTGGATGTGGAGATATCTGGTTCCTCCATAGGTGGGGTGACTATGCTTAGAAGTTTCTTCACGTGAGCGTATCGGCGTTGGTTACGCCTCTCATAACGGTCCAATTTCTTGTGAAGGTCTTCAAGGCGTTGGGTGGCTGACTTTTGTGGTGTGGAAGATGTGGTAGTGTTGCGAGTTGGTGTGGGTAGTCCAATATCCTTGGTGAATTCCGGGGGCTTGAGGCATCTCTTGGTCGGAATAATGTCGCCCTTGACCGGAATGAGGTTCTCCTATCCTTAGCCTCTCGGTGGACGCCGGCCAATGCAACTAATTCGGTCACCATGGCAGGGAAAGGTAGATTTCCCTTGGCATGAATGCGCCCCATGGATTGGCGGATGGCATGCGAAATGTCGACCGGTTTCTTGGTTAAGATGCACCATATCAATAAGGCAAGCTCGGCGGTAATGGATGACCCATGGGTGCTCGGGAGCACGTAGTGAGCTAAGATTTGGGCCCATGCCGCGGCTTCTTGAGTGAGGAAACGTGCATCTAAACCCTTTGGCCTTCGCTTTATAGTCCCCCGAATCCAAGAGGCTTCGGGTAAAGCTATTACTCGGAGAACCGCGTTCCAATCAAAACCACGTTCACAGCATGCCGACAAAACTTCTTGATAGGCGTCATGCCCGTCCGGTAATGACCCGATCTTAAGTACTCCTTGGATGGCTTCCACTGTGACCGGTACTTGCTTTCGGCGCACAAAAATCGATGTAAGAAGGGGTGAGTAGTGGATGGTGTCCACTGTGACTGACACTTGCTTCTGGCGCACAAATACTGATGTGAAAAGGGGTGAGTGGTAGTTGGAATAGAATTCCACCACCCATGAGAGATTGGCCTCCTTTGGTTGCCTCAAGAGGAACCTCCATTGCCTCCGGTCAATGTGTGGCATCACTATCGGAGTGAGGTGAGCCGGTAGGACTAACAGGGTGATAATTCCGTTCAATCATTCTTGAGTAAATAAGTTCGCAGTAGCGGTTAGGGAACTTATTTGAATCCTTTGGAGGGTTGTCCTTCTCTAGAACATTAACGGGGCCCTTAGCCTTCTTCAGGAGTGGCTTGGCCGTTAGTTCTTGGTGCGCTCTACTGGAAGCTGGCTTCTTTGGGGCTTTCCCTTTGTTCCTTTTGATTACCATCCTGTGATAGCAAAGAAAGGAGATAACATCAAACCCAAAGAAGCATAATTGAATGCGATTATGCAAATGAAGAGTTGTGCCATAAGAATATGGGTATCAGTATTACACCATAAGAAAATGGGTATCCTTATTACATGACAGCTGCAACATGTAACTCAGATAACATGTGATGAGCAAGGCAAATCATTTGCATGTGGTGCAAGGGTGATTTAAGCATGTGAGTAAGAGGCATGAGAGGCATACACTCTCAAATATCCAAGTGGGAGTCAAGTTATGAAAAGGTGAGTGGATGGATTGGAAAATGTGGGGATGCACCCAAGAGTGGTTAGTGGGGAGGCAATTAGTCAAAATGAGCTCAAAACTCATGTATGCCTTTCATCAAACACTTGGCGTGCATCCTCTTTGTAGTATGTAATTGGATGCAAGTGAAAGCAATGTACAATCCACAATCCATAATTAATGACTACAGTGCACAGTGTGTGTAAGAAAATCAAGCAACACATCTCATCAATGCAATGGAATGTAGGACCCAAATGCCTATGAAGAGGTAAATGGAAGAAAGAAAGAAATAAAAACACCCCAAAGAAGTAGCTAAAAAGTTCAAGGGGAAAGAAAGAGACTACCTAAAACAAGTTGAAAATGAAGATTAAGAATCAAAGATAGAGAAGTAGAGCAAGAGGGGGTGTAGTAAAGTACCTTGAGATAGATGGAAATGGGAATGGGGGAAGAGGTTGGGAAGTGGAATGATGGAGGGTGGAGGGGGTAATGTAGGTGGTCGGAGGTCTTTGGAATGAAGGGGAGTGTGTAAGAGGGAAAGGGGTAGTGGAGGTGGTGAGAAGAAGAAAAGTGGAAAAAGAATGAAGGGGGTAAGTGTGTTTTTATGAAATTGGCGTCGAGCACCCACGCGTGCGCGCATGGTGCGCGCTCGCGCAAGGAAGCGAGGTGGATCAGAGGCGCGCGCGCGCACGCGTCCATGGGCTTGTGCTGGTAGCACAAGGATGGCTTAGAGTTGGCGCAACTCTCTGGACGAAGTACCAGAAGTTGGCTGCAGGGTTATTGGCGCGCAATTCTTGGAGAGTATGCATAGACTACCGAAGGTTGAATGCGGCCACAAGAAAAGATCACTTCCCACTACCGTTTATTGATCAAATGCTTGATCGACTAGCCGGTAAATCATATTACTGTTTTCTTGATGGTTATTCCGGATACTTCCAAATTCACATTGCTCTAGAGGACCAAGAAAAAACCACATTTACTTGCCCCTTTGGAACATATGCTTACAAGCGTATGCCATTTGGCTTATGCAATGCACCGGCAACGTTTCAAAGATGCATGATGAGCTTATTTGCGGACTTTCTAGAACAATGTATGGAAGTTTTCATGGACGACTTTAGTGTGTACGGTGATTCATTTGATCATTGCTTAGGTAACCTTGAAAAAGTCTTAGAGAGATGCACCAAAACAAACCTTTTCTTAAATTTTGAAAAATGTCATTTCATGGTCAAACAAGGGATTGTTTTGGGACACATAGTCTCAAAAGAAGGCATCTCCGTAGATCCGGCAAAAATAAATGTCATATCTAGTTTACCTTACCCCTCCTCCGAGAGGGAAGTCCGTTCTTTCCTTGGACATGCAGGATTTTACCGGAGATTCATCAAAGACTTTAGCAAGGTAGCCTTACCTCTCTCTCGACTACTACAAAAGGACACTGAATTTGAGCTAAGCAAGGAATGTATGGAAGCATATGAAAAACTTAAAGTAGCATTGACACAAGCCCCTATTGTGCGAGGACCGAATTGGACTCAACCATTTGAAATCATGTGCGATGCCTCAAATTATGCGATAGGAGCCGCGTTAGCACAACGCGAAGGTAAGATTCCCTACGTCATAGCTTATGCTTCCAAAACACTAGACGGTGCCCAATCCAACTACACTACAACCGAAAAGGAACTCCTAACCATTGTTTTTGCTTTGGACAAGTTCCGAGCCTATCTCCTTGGTTCCAAGGTTGTAGTGTACTCGGATCACGCGGCACTAAAGTATTTGTTGACCAAAAAGGAATCAAAATCGAGATTAATTCGTTGGGTGCTTTTGTTACAAGAATTTGACTTGGAAATCAAAGATAGGAGTGGTTCCTAAAACTTAGTGGCGGACCATCTAAGTCGCCTCGAACACACAAAAGGTGACACCACTCCTATCAATGACTCCTTTCCTTTAGATGGGTTGCACGCAATCTCGAAAGTAGTTCCTTGGTATGCCCCAATAGCAAACTACTTGGTTTCACGCACCCTCCCTCCCAATCTCCGCAAACATCAAAAGGATAAGCTGAAAAGCGAATCCAAATACTATGTTTGGGACAATCCTTATTTGTGGAGGTGTGGAGCGGATCAAATAGTGCGACGGTGAATACCCCAAACCGAATTCCAAGCAATCTTGGACGCTTGCCATGCTTCCGAAGGAGGTGGCCACTATGGCCCCCAACAAAATATGCTTTTTTGTGAAATCTTTGATGTATGGGGAATCGACTTCATGGGACCATTTCCAAACTCCAATGGCTTTCTCTACATCTTGTTAGCCGTCGATTATGTGTCAAAATGGGTGGAGGCAATCCCCACCCGAACGGATGATGCTCATGTTGTTTATTCTTTTGTGAGGAACAATATCATTTGTCGCTTTGGCTCCCCAAGAGCAATCATAAGTGACCAAGGATCCCACTTTTGCAACAAAAAAATGGACGGCCTCATGAGAAAGTATGGCATCATACACAAAGTTGCCACGGCCTACCACCCTCGGACAAACGGCCAAGCTGAGGTTTCTAACCGGAAAATCAAACATGTGTTGGAAAGGGTTGTGAAGCCAAATCGGAAGGATTGGAGCGCTAAACTCTCCGATGCACTATGGGCATATCGAACGGCTTACAAAACACCCATTGGCATGAGCCCCTTTAGGCTTGTGTATGGTAAAGCATGCCACTTACCGGTAGAAATCGAACACAAAGCTTATTGGGCAATAAAGGAATGCAATATGAACTTGGGTGGAGCCGGAGTAGAGAGAAAGCTTCAATTAGCGAAATTGGAATGCTTAAGATTAGAAGCTTATGACAATTCTAGACTTTACAAGGAAAAGACGAAAGCCATCCATGACAAGAACATTAGGAGAAGGGAATTCCGACCCGGTGACCTAGTCCTTCTTTACAACTCAAGATTGAGATTACTACCCGGAAAGCTTAGATCAAGGTGGGATGGACCCTACCAAGTGGAGAAAGTAGAACCTTTTGGGGTCTACCACTTGTGCCACCCATCAAGTTCGGAGATTTTCAAGGTAAATGGGCACCGTCTCAAACTGTACCATGGTGAGCAAAGAAGGAACTCCAAGGAATTTGAAGTATTCCTCTTGAGGGATGCCTCTCTTAAACAAGAACTTTGAGCTAGTGGAAGTCTAACTTAAGGACGGTAAACAAAAGTGCTAGGTGGGAGACACCCCACCATGGTAAGATCTTCCTTTGTACATAACCATTGCATCATTTCTTGATTTACACTTGCTTAACGCTTGAATTAATGATGGATACCTAAGTAATAGAGTAGTTGTAGTTAGATTTCAATGCTAATTTTGTTTCATTTGTTGAGTTCATTTGGCAATGTCAAGTTAAAACATCTCTCTATAGGGCTTAGGTGGCTGCTTAGAGGATTGGAATGTTATAAGTGGTGCATAACATGCATAATTTTGGAAAAAGGCACCCTTCTGCGCGTGCGCGCACCTGGCGCGCGCGCTTCCCTGCAGAATTTGTCGACCATCCGCGCGGACGCGCACCGTGCGCGGACGCGTGGATCGACAAAAGCGACACTCCATACATTTTCCAGAGACTCGAGCTCACCTTGTGCCAGCCCCATGCTCGAGGCACAGGCCAACCATGCGTGCGCGCACATGGCGCGTACGCATGCTTTCACATATCTGCAAATCGACGCACTAGCGCACCGTGCGCGCGCGCGCCGATTACCCTTGTGCACTTCTGGCACATATTCCAGAGAGTTAGGCCACTCTCCGGCCTGCACTAAGCCACCAGCCCACCACCTCTGCCGCGTGCGCGCACCTGGCGCGCACGCGTCCATACGCTTGCAACATAATGTGCGCGCACGCGCCCAGGGCGCGCACGCGTCCCTCGTCCTGCACCCTCCGCTAGGCCACTTCACAGAGAGTTAGGCCCACCCCAGGCCCATCTCATGCCTGTGGCATAACCACTTTGCCGCGCACTCAATTTGATAAAGTCTAACAATATCCAGTAAGCAACAGATATGTAAATTTGTTGTTAATTTTTAATTTTTAAAGCAAGAAATAAATTTTTTTCTAATAGTAGAAAAATAAAAAATTCCAATAATTTCAAAAAAATAAAAAATTGAAAATTTTTAGATTTTGAAAATTAATTTAGTCAACTGTTGGGTATCGCATTATCTGGTAAATAAAAAATAACAAAAAATATTTTTAAAAATAAATTTAAAAAAAAAAACAAAATTTCTTAATTTTTAATTTTTAAATTATAAGATTAAATTTTTTTATTTAAATTAAAAAAATAAAATGAAGTCCAACAATATCAAGTAAACAAAAAATCAGTAAATTTATTATTTTTCTTAATTTTAAAACTAAAAAATAAATTTTTTATAATAGTAGAAAAATGAAAAATTATAAAAATATCCAAAAACATAAAAAAATTTAAAAATTTTAAATTTTTTAAATTAATTTATTCTTAATTTGTGAACAAGTGGAGGAAAAAAAGACAACGGTGGGGTGTAAGCATTATCCAACGAATAAAAAATAAAAAAAATATTTTTAAAAAATTTAAAAGTTTCAAAAACTAAATTTTTTATTTTGGATTTTTAAATCTTATGATTAAATTGTTCTATTTAAACTTGGAAAATAAAATAAAGTAAAGCAATATCTAGTAAACAACAGATCTATAATTTTATTATTTTTTTAATTTTTAAACTAAAAAAATAATATTTTTCTAGTAGTAAAAAAATAAAAAATTCCAATAATATCCAAAAAAATAAAAAAATTGAAAATTTAATATTTTTAATTACTTTATTCTTAATTTTTGAACAAGTGCAGCAAAAAAAAGTCAACTGTCCCGGTGTAGCATTATTCGGTGATTAAAAAAATACTTTTAAAAAATAAAATTTGAAAAAAATAAATTTTTTATTTTTGAGTTTTTCAATTATAAGAATAAACTTTTTTATTTAAATTAGAAAAATAAAATAAAGTCTAACAATATCTAGTAAGCAACAGATATGTAAATTTATTATTAATTTTCAATTTTTAAAGCAAAAGATAATCTTTTTCTGAATATTTTTTTTTCTAATAGTAGAAAAATAAAAATTCCAACAATATCTAAAAAATAACAAAATTGAAAATTTTTAGATTTTTAAAATTAATTTAGTCAACTGTCGGGTGTAGCATTATCCGGTAAATAAAAAATAACAAAAATATTTTTAAAAAAATAAAAGTAAAAAAAAAAACTAAATTTCTTAATATTTAATTTTTAAATTATAAGATTACATTTTTTTATTTAAATTAAAAAAATAAAATAAAGTCCAGCAATATTGATGACAAGTCATCTTAGCCTAGTTTTACTAGTCTTTTTCTTTGATTTTCATTAGGTTTTATGCACTTTCTTGAGCCACAAGTAAGCCATTTGGGTGGAATTTCATGTTTCCTTAGATTCAATCAACCATGGATGAATTGATGCATTTTCATGAATTTTTGTGCTATAATTGCTTATATGTCAATAAGAAGAAGAACTCTCATGATAATAGCATAGCTTTGATGCAATTGTTGATTGATGATAGGTGGAAAAAGGTTTGGAAAAAAATATTTTTAAAAAATTTAAAAGTTTCAAAAACTAAATTTTTTATTTTGGATTTTTAAATCTTATGATTAAATTGTTCTATTTAAACTTGGAAAATAAAATAAAGTAAAGCAATATCTAGTAAACAACAGATCTATAAATTTATTATTTTTTTAATTTTTAAACTAAAAAAATAATATTTTTCTAGTAGTAAAAAAATAAAAAATTCCAATAATATCCAAAAAATAAAAAATTTAATATTTAATATTTTTTAATTACTTTATTCTTAATTTTTGAACAAGTGCAGCGAAAAAAAGTCAAATGTCCGGGTGTAGCATTATTCGGTGAATAAAAAAATACTTTTAAAAAATAAAAATTTGAAAAAAATAATTTTTATTTTGAATTTTTAAATTATATGAATAAACTTTTTTATTTAAATTAGAAAAATAAAATAAAGTCTAACAATATTCAGTAAGCAACAGATATGTAAATTTATTATTAATTTTCAATTTTTAAAGCAAAAAATAAATTTTTTTCTAAGAGTAGAAAAATAAAAAATTCCAAAAATATCTAAAGAATAAAAAAATTGAAAATTTTTAGATTCTTAAAATTAATTTAGTCAACTGTCGGGTGTAGCATTATCCGGTAAATAAAAAATAAGAAATAAAAAAATAAAAATTAAAAAAAACTAAATTTCTTAATTTTGAATTTTTAAATTTTAAGATTAAATTTTTTATTTAATTTAAAAAAATAAAATAAAGTCCAGCAATATCAAGTAAACAAAAAATATCTGTAAATTTATTATTCTTTTAATTTTAAAACTAAAAAATAAATTTTTTATAATAGTAGAAAAATGAAAAATTTCAAAAATATCCAAAAAATATAAAAAATTTAAAATTTAAAATTTTTTTAATTAATTTTTTCTTAATTTGTGATCAAGTGGAGCAAAAAAAGTCAACTATAGGGAGTACCACTATCCAGCGAATAAAAAAATAAAAACATAATTTTGAAAAAATAAAGAATTTCAAAAAACTAATTTTTTTATTTTTGAATTTTTAAATTTTATGATTAAATTGTTTTATTTAAACTAGAAAAATAAAATAAAGTCAAGCAATATCTAGTAAACAACAGATCTATAAATTTATTATTTTTTA
>NW_026263708.1:22575-23196 GCF_000817695.3 Arachis duranensis
AATATCTAGTAAACAACAGATCTATAAATTTATTTTTTTTTTAATTTTTAAACTAAAAAAATAATTTTTTTTCTAGTAGTAAGAAAAGTAAAAAATTCCAATAATATCCAAAAAATAAAAAAATTAAAAATTTAATATTTTTTAATTACTTTATTCTTAATTTTTGAACAAGAGCAGCGAAAAAAAAGTCAAATGTCCGGGTGTAGCATTATTCGATGAATAAAAAAATACTTTTAAAAAATAAAAATTTGAAAAAAAAATTTTTTATTTTTGGGTAAATTTTTTATTTTTGAGTTTTTCAATTATAAGAATAAACTTTTTATTTAAATTAGAAAAATAAAATAAAGTCTAACAATATCTAGTAAGCAACAGATATGTAAATTTATTATTAATTTTTAATTTTTAAAGCAAAAAATAATTTTTTTTCTAATAGTGGAAAAATGAAAAATTCCAACAATATCTAAAAAATAAAAAATTGAAAATTTTTACATTTTTAAAATTAATTTAGTCAACTATCGGGTGTAGCATTATCCGATAAAAAAAATAAGAAAAATATTTTTAAAAAATAAAAATTAAAAAAAACTAAATTTCTTAATTTTTAACTTTTAAATTATAATATTA
>NW_026263709.1:0-796 GCF_000817695.3 Arachis duranensis
AACACTAGACATGGCCAGAGGCCAGCCAAGCCTTAGCAGATCACTGCTCCAAAAGCAAGATTTGATAAAAATCAACAAGCTTTTGTGATGATAAGTTGAAACCTCGGTCCAATGAGATTAGACATGGCTTCTCAGCCAGCCAGATTTCAACAAATCATCATGAAACTCTAGAATTCATCTTCGAGAATTTCGAAAAAAAATAAATACCTAATCTAAGCAACAAGATGAACCGTCAGTTGTCCAAACTTGAACAATCCCTGGCAAAAGAGATTCCTTTAGGTGTCAGAGGAAAAGAAGAGTAGAAGACAGAAGTAGAAAATTCGAACTTATCAGAGAAAATGGAGTTCGAATATTGCATTAAGGGGTAGTGTTAGTCCATAAATAGAAGGATGTGAGAAGGAGGAAAGTAATTTTCGAAAATTAAGTGAAAAATTTTGAAAACATTTTTGAAAAACATTACTTAATTTTCGAAAATGAAAATGGAAAAGAAATCAAGTGATTTTTGAAAAAGATTTTGAAATTAGAAATCAAAAAAGATTTGATTGAAAACTATTTTGAAAAAGATGTGGTTAAGAAGATATGATTGATTTAAAAAAAAATGTGATTGAGAAGATATGATTTGAAAAACATTTTAAAAAGATTTGATTTGAAAATTAAAAACTTGACTAACAAGAAAAGATATGATTCAAACATTAAACCTTTCTCAACAGAAAAGGCAACATACTTGAAATGTTGAGTCAAATCATTAATTGATAGTAAGTATCTTTAAAAATAGAAAGAAATTGATTTTGAAAAA
>NW_026263709.1:5044-9159 GCF_000817695.3 Arachis duranensis
CTCCACCGTTGAAAATACATAAGAACAAGGTCTAGGCATGGCCGTGAGGCCAGCCTCCCAATGATCTAAGAACTAGATGTCCAAAGATGATCAAAGGATCAAAAGAAATCCCCAGATCCAAAGATGAAAATACAATAGTAAAAGGTCCTACTTATAGAAAACTAGTAACCTAGGGTGTACAGAGATGAGCAATTGACATAAAAATCCACTTCCGGGCCCATTTGGTGTGTGCTTGGGCTGAGCAATGAAGCATTTTCGTGCAGAGACTTCTCTTGGAGTTAAACGCCAGCTTTTATGCCAGTTTGGGCGTTTAACTCCCGTTTTGGTGCCAGTTCCAGCGTTTAACGCTGGGATTTCTGAGGGTGACTTTGAACGCCGATTTGGGCCATCAAATCTTGGGCAAAGTATGGACTATCATATATTTCTGGAAAGCCCAGGATGTCTACCTTCCAACGCCGTTGAGAGCGCACCATTTGGGCTTCTGTAGCTCCAGAAAATCTACTTCGAGTGCAGGGAGGTCAGAATCCAACAGCATCTGCAGTCCTTTTTAGTCTCTGAATCAGATTTTTGCTCAGGTCCCTCAATTTCAGCCAGAAAATACCTAAAATCACAGACAAACACACAAACTCATAGTAAAGTCCAGAAAAGTGAATTTTAACTAAAAACTAATAAAAATATACTAAAAACTAACTAGATCATACTAAAAACATACTAAAAATAATGCCAAAAAGCGTACAAATTATCCGCTCATCAAGACGCATGCCCTTTGGATTGTGCAATGCACCTGCCACTTTCCAAAGATGCATGCTGTCCATCTTTTCGGACATGATTGAAAAATTTATTGAGGTTTTCATGGATGATTTTTCTGTGTTTGGAGATTCTTTTCCTAGCTGCCTACACCACCTTGCCTTGGTGCTTAAGAGATGCCAAGAGACCAACCTAGTATTAAACTGGGAAAAGTGTCATTTCATGGTCATAGAAGGAATAGTCCTTGGCCACAAAATCTCTAATAGAGGCATTGAGGTGGACAGAGCTAAGGTGGAACTCATTGAAAAACTACCTCCACCAAGTAATGTCAAGGCAGTTAGGAGTTTTTTGGGACACGCTGGCTTTTACAGAAGGTTCATTAGAGACTTTTCTAAAATAGCCAAACCTTTGAGTAACTTGCTTGTCTCTGATACACCCTTTGTATTTGATAAAAATTGCATGCTAGCCTATGAACTTTTGAAGCAAAAACTTTCCTCTGCACCTATCATTGCCCCACCTGATTGGAACTTACCTTTTGAACTGATGTGTGATGCATCAGACCTTGCTATTGGGGCAGTGTTAGGACAAAGGAAAGACAATTTGGTACATGTGATTTATTATGCCAGTAAAGTCTTGAATGATAACCAAAGGAATTACACAACCACTGAAAAAGAACTCTTGGCAATAGTCTTTGCATTTGACAAATTTAGATCCTATCTCATTGGATCTAAAGTCATTGTCTTCACTGATCATTCAGCTTTAAAATACTTACTTGCTAAACAAGAATCCAAACCAAGACTTATTAGATGGGTTCTTTTGTTGCAGGAATTTGACATTGAAATCAAAGACAAGAAAGGTGTAGAGAACAAGGTAGCAGACCACTTATCAAGGATACCATGTAAAGAAGGAAGCACACAAAGCACACATATAAATGAGTGCTTTCCTGATGAACAACTCATGGTAATTCACAAAGCACCCTGGTTTGCAGACATAGCAAACTTCAAGGCCACTGGGAGTTTGCCGTTGGAATTTAACAAGCATCAAAGGAAGAAATTGGTAAATGATGCCAAATACTTCATCTGGGACGAACCATACTTGTTCAAAAAATGTTCGGATGGCATACTAAGAAGATGCATATCAGAGGAAGAAGGAAGGGAAGTCTTATGGGACTGCCATGGCTCCACTTATGGAGGACAGTTTGCAGGAGAAAGAACAGCAGCTAAGGTGTTGCAGTGTGGTTTTTATTGGCCCACTATCTTCAAAGATGCAAAGGAACTAGTGAAGCACTGCCATAAATGCCGGAAAGCGGGGAACCTGCCAAGAAGAAATAAAATGCCACAACAATTCATTCTGGAACTTGAATTGTTTGATGTATGGGGGATAGATTTCATGGGACCCTTTCC
Organism: Arachis duranensis; assembly: GCF_000817695.3. Lineage (NCBI taxonomy): Eukaryota > Viridiplantae > Streptophyta > Magnoliopsida > Fabales > Fabaceae > Arachis > Arachis duranensis. The sequence continues at coordinate 7,195 of NW_026263709.1, forward strand.
CACCTCATACTCAAATAATTACATTCTTGTGGCAGTAGACTATGTCTCCAAATGGGTTGAAGCAATAGCAACTCCAACCAATGATAATAAGGTAGTCATGAACTTCCTCAGAAAACACATTTTTTGCCGCTTTGGGGTTCCAAGAGCAATCATCAGTGATGGAGGAAGCCACTTCTGCAACAAACCATTAGAGGCATTGCTTCTAAAATATGGAGTCAAACACAAGGTAGCCACACCATACCATCCACAGACAAGCGGGCAAGCCGAAATATCTAATAGGGAACTCAAAAGAATCCTGGAAAAGACTATGGGAACTTCAAGGAAGGACTGGTCGATTAAGCTAGATGATGCTCTTTGGGCATATAGGACAGCTTTCAAAACACCAATTGGAATGTCTCCTTACCAACTAGTATATGGAAAAGCTTGCCATTTGCCACTGGAATTAGAGCACAAAGCATTTTGGGCCTTGAAACTCTTGAACTTGGACAGCAAAGCTGCTGGAGAAAGAAGGATGTTGCAAATTCAAGAGTTGGAAGAATTCAGAGCTGAAGCTTATGAGAATGCCAAAATTTACAAAGAAAGAGCAAAGAAGAAGCATGACAGCAACATAGCCCCAAGGAAATTTGAAGAGGGACAAAAAGTATTGCTCTACAATTCTAGGCTAAAGCTATTTCCAGGAAAACTAAAATCAAGGTGGTCTGGACCATTCCTTGTCACCAAGGTCTCCCAATATGTTGAGGTTAAACTGGAGGTTAAACTTGGGAATGAAGAAAACACCCTGGAGGAGAGAAGCCATCGAACACGTTTAACCTCCAATTTGTGGTCAAACTGGAGGTTAAACTTGGAAATGAAGAACACACCCTGGAGGCAGAATAACCATCGAACACGTTTAACCTCCAGTTTGAGGTCAAACTGGAGGTTAAACGTGGAACTCTCCTGGTGCCTCTCCTGCTTCTGGCGTTTAACCTCCAGTTTGAGGTCAAACTGGAGGTTAAACGTGGAATGAAGAAATCACACCCTGGAGGCGAAAACCATCGAACACGTTTAACCTCCAGTTTGAGGTCAAACTGGAGGTTAAACGTGGAATGCTTCTTGGTGCCCTTTCTCATTCTGTGTCACTTTGTTCTCTTGTCAACCTTGCCAATTTGATGCCAAATATGGACTATTATACCTCGTTGGAAAGCTATGGATGTCTACTATTCAATGCAACTGGAAGCGCATCATTTGGAGTTCGACAACTCGAGTTATACTCCATGGAAGGTGAAGAGGTCAGCTGGCCTGATTGCATGTTGGTACTATGCTCTTCTATGCACATTACAGGGCTGTTTTCTCCCTCAATTTTTAGTATCCACCATGCATGCCATATATTTTTGGAAAGCTCTAGATGTCTTCTTTCCAATGCATTTTGAATCACCTCATTTGGAGTTTTGTAGCTCAAGTTATTTATGTTTGAAGAAGGCATGGTCAAGCTGTTCCATATAACACGTTTAAGCTCCAGTTTAAGGTTAAACTGGAGCTTAAACGTGGAAATGCTCCTGGTGCCTTTCTTACTTCTGGCGTTTAACCTCCAGTTTGAGGTCAAACTGGAGGTTAAACGTGGAAATGCTTCTTGGTGAGGAGAAAGTGTCGAACACGTTTAACCTCTAGTTTAAGGTTAAACTAGAGGTTAAACGTGGAATGCTCCCTTGGTTCAAATCATCATTCTGGCGTTTAACCTCCAGTTTGAGGTCAAACTGGAGGTTAAACGTGGAATACAACATTCCCTCTCTTCTCATGATTTTGGCGTTTAAGCTCCAGTTTAACCTCAAACTGGAGCTTAAACGTCCCATTTGAATTTCAAGCTTCCTTCATTGATTTTGTTGCTTCCTTGCCTAGCCTCTCCTTCCCTGAAATCATCCAAACAACTGCATCAAAGTCTTGCAAAATTTCATGAGAAATCATCCATTCATAGCATTCAAGTAATAT
>NW_026263709.1:9419-13039 GCF_000817695.3 Arachis duranensis
AGGTAGGATTATCACTTTTTCATTGCATCCATTAAACACTGCTATGGCCTCTTGTTATTCTTATGTCTTTGGCACTTTTCCCTTCTTTGTTTTTCTTTTTCTTAGAGCTCCTTTGCTCCTTGTTTGCTCAGTGTCATGTGTTGCACAAGCCTTTGGCATTTTCTTTTTCTTATCATTGCATTACACATATCCACTACAGGCATTTTAGTTCACATTTCTTCTTGAGACATTGGTGCCCAGCACCTCTTTGTGTGACTAAATGTTTTGTATTTAGGTTGCTCTTGATAATGGACTTTTGGTTGATAATCCCGGGTTAGTTAACCCGAGTTACCAAGTGTTGAAACACTCCTCAGAACCTATTCATCCAAGCATATCCTTAATACATAAACACCACAGGCATTTGTCTCAGAAGTTCAAACCATTGGTGCCTAGCTTATTTTCTCAATTTTTTTGCTTTTTGGTTGCCCTTTTTCAGTGGCTTTTTCTTCTTCTTTTTCTTTCTTTTTCATGGCTAAAGACATTTATTCATCAAGATCCATAGACAATACTCAACTTCTACACAAAAAATGATAATTCTACACTCTATATTCCAGTGATCTGACTGAACAATCAAGCATGCATACCACCACTTAATTCTACTTGATTTGTCACTAATTGAGCCAAGTTACTTTTGTTCAAACTTTTCTTTTATTTTTGGAAACAGAACAAGCATGACAAGCATTTGTTTAAGAAGGTGAAGTTGTATCCAAACATCTAGGTATTCACTTTATTCAAAGCAGTAAACCAACAAACATACTAGAAACTTCATATTCCAGAAAGATTCATCAATTACAGTTTAAACCAGAACAAGCATACTTTTGTTTGCCTTTTAAAGAATGGTCAAGAAACAATACCACCTTGTGAAATTTCTTGTTTTTCTCTTTGTTGCCAGGAAACCATTTGATTTCTCCTTCTTCTCCTAGTTGTTGTTTCATGTTCTTTCTAAGATCCTTGTTTCCTTTCCTGCAAAGAGTGATAAAGTTGCTTGCTTCTCAAGCACTTGAGTGGTTAGCTCACTTATGTATGGGCAAGTGTCTGAGTCTTAAGTTGGTGTGTGAACACCAAACTTAGTCTCCTACTTACTCCTGTGCTTTTTGAATTCTTGAATTCTTCTTGGAATGAAGTTGCTGCTAAAGATTTTAAGTATTTCTGTGATTGCTTAGAATGGTTGTTCCTTTCATATAATTCAAAGGTTCTTGTGTTCAGTTGATCTGTATGGTGGAAAACCAAACTTAGAGTCACACATTCCCCTTTGAATTATTAATCCATGAATTCATTGTTTGGTGTGAAACACCAAACTTAATTCTTTGCAATGCACAGAAACTACTTCACCTTTTTATTGAACTTGACGGTTGTCCTTTGTTAGGGTGGATTGTAGTGCTTGATGTCCTCTCCTCTCACCATGAAAACGTCCCCATTTGATTCATTCATGATTTCCAAATGTTCCATAGAAAGAACTTTCCTGATTGTGAACACTTGAGGGAGCTGGGAAGGAATGGGTTTGAGGCCAGGTGGGATTGGCAGATAATGACTTGATATCACTTTATCTCCCGGAGAGAAACCTTCAGTGGGAATTTTCTTGTTTCTCCATCCTCTTGGCAATTTCTTTACAATTCTTCCCTCTCTCTTGATGATTTCTTCCTTGACCCTTATACCCGGACGATCCTTCTGAGCTGTTTCTATTGATTGTTGTGGCTTCAACTCTTGCAATTCTTGTTTGCCTTCCAAGGACTGTTTCAAAGTTCCAGCTGCTGGCTTGCTTTCCTCCAAACACAGATGACTACTATCATCCATATGCTTTTCAGGTTCTGGTTCAGGCTCAGATGCAGATTTGAAAACATGGAAAATGAGCTGTTCATCATGTACTCTCAAAATCAGCTCTCCTTGTTCTATATATATGAGTGCTCTAGCAGTGGCTAGAAATGGCCTTCCCAGAATGATAGGGTGTAAGTAGCTTTCCTCCATGTCCAAAATGACAAAGTCTGTGGGGAAGAAATACTTTTCCACTTTCACCAACACATTCTCAACTACCCCTTCAGCTTGCTTTTGAGTTTTGTTCGCCAGTTGCACGATTACATCAGTGGATCTCACCTCATTCAGTTGTAGCCTCTTCATAAGAGTCAGAGGCATCACATTTATGCTAGCTCCTAGATCACAGAATCCTCTCTCAATTTTTGTTTCCCCTATGATGCAGGGGATATGAAAACTTCCTGGGTCTGTTCTCTTAGAGACCATATCCTTCTTGATGAGTGCACTACATTCCTTGTTCATTATTACAGTTTGTCCTCCCTTCAAAACTCTTTTTTTGCTCAGTAATTCCTTCAAATACTTGATATGTGTAGGCATCTGTTGGAGGATATCAAGAAAGGGAATATTGATATGGAGAGACTTAAATATCTCTAGGAACCTTGAATATGTTTTCCCTTTTTCGCCTCCTCCCAACCTCTGAGGAAATGGTGCTTTTGGTTGGTATGTTTCCAGCGTGCCTTCCTTTTGCATCTCCTTAGCTTGCTCCATTTCACTTCCCTGCTTAGCTTCTTCCACACTTTCTTTCAAGATTTCTGGCTCCTTTTTTGAGGGTCTGATTCCTTCTTCTTCTGAGACTTCCTTCAATGTGGTGATGGCCTTGCATTCTTCCCATCTCACTCCGTTTTGTTCCCCTTTTGGATTCTTTTCTGTGTCACTAGGGAACACTGCAGTTGATTTGGGGGCCTGTTGAGATAGTTCTCCTACTCGAGCCTCCATCCACTTGAGTTTTTCACCATGACTCCTTAAGGTCGATCTCACATCTTCCTTAAAGCTTTTCAATTCAGTTATGTCTTGACTCATGGTTGCAAGCCTTCCTTCTATCCTGTTTAATTGATCTTGAAATTGTTGGTTCGGAGTAGGTTGGTCAGGTTGATTATTTTGGCCATGATATGGTGGTTGGGAGTAAGTGTTTTGTGTGGCTTGGTATGATCTTTGATTGGAGTTTTGGTATGTGGAATTGTTGTGTTGGTTGTGGTTGTAAGGTTTGTGGTTTTGTGGTTGGCTTTGCTGGTTTCCCCACCCAACGTTTGGGTGGTTTTTCCATCCTGGGTTGTAAGTGTTGGAATGTGGATCATATGATTGCCTTTGTTGATTTCCCACATAGTTGGCCTCTTCCCAATCACCTCCTTCAATGCTTACCTCTTCTTGATCTTGTGTGTGTATTGCAGCCACTTGCTTTGTGTCTAACTTCCTGGTAAGCTCTGCTAGTTGCTTGGCAAACACCTTGTTTTGGGCTAGAATTGTATCAACATGGTTCAGCTCCATAACTCCCTTAGTGTTGTGTCTCTCTGAAGCATAGTAGTACTCATTCTCAGCCACTGTCTCAATCACTTCAATGGCCTCTTCCACAGTCTTTTTCCTGTTCAATGAACCTCCTGATGAATGGTCTACAGCCTTCCTTGATTCATAAGAAAGTCCATCATAGAAAATATGCAATTGCACCCAGTCAGGGAACATGTTTGGTGGGCATTTCCTTGTCAACTCTTTGAACCTCTCCCATGCCTCGTAGAGCGTCTCACCATCTTGTTGTCTAAAAGTCTGAACCTCAGATC
>NW_026263709.1:20661-21478 GCF_000817695.3 Arachis duranensis
AAGCGCAGAGAATTAGAAGAAAAACTACGGAAAATAGAGGCCAATCTAAAAGACCGGACAGAACGCGGCACCACCCCCGAATGCAACCATGATCCCTTCACGCAAGAGATCATGAAGGAGAAGGTACCACGAAATTTCAAGCCACCCGATATGGATCTCTACGATGGCACCACCGATCCAAATCACCACCTCAGCAACTTCAGAAGCAGAATGTACCTAGTCGACGCCTCCGACGCGATTCGGTGCAAAGCCTTCCCCACCACTCTCACCAAGTCAGCCATGAAGTGGTTCGACAACCTGCCACCAAGATCAATCACTAGCTTCGAGGACCTAACCAAAAAATTCCTAACAAGGTTCTCCATTCAAAAAGACAAGACAAAACATGCTCCCAGTCTACTCGGGATCAAACAAGGTAACCAAGAAACTCTCCGAGAATACATGGAGCGATTCAACAAAGCCTGCCTGGACATACAACACTTGCCCACTGAAGCAGCCATCATGGGACTAAACACTTGCCCACTGATGCAGCCATCATGGGACTAGCAAACGGCCTAAAAGAGGGACCGTTTAGCCAGTCCCTATCCAAACGATACCCGACCTCCCTATACGAGGTGAAGGAGCGGGCAGAAAAATATATCAACATGGAGGAAACCTCCCAGCTAAGAGACTCTTCTAGGAAGGAATCAAACTACCCACTCCGATATCGAGATCGGGAACAGAAGAAGAAAGAAGAACCCAACTCGGACAAACCACGGAAGTACCACAACTACACCCCCCTCCGAGTCTCCCTGGTAGACATCTACAGAGAAGTATGCCA
>NW_026263709.1:22511-23123 GCF_000817695.3 Arachis duranensis
GGCTGAAGAACGCAGGGGCAACCTACCAGAGGCTAATGAACAAAGTATTCTCGGAGCACATCGGACTACAGCTGGAGGTGTACGTCGACGACGTGCTGGTAAAGACACAAGAAGACAGAAGCTTGCTGACCGACCTCTCCAGTGTCTTCGGCACCCTCAGAAAACACAACATGAGACTTAGCCCGACAAAGTGCACCTTCGCCGCAGAAGCCAGAAAGTTCTTAGGCTTCATGCTGGCTCAAAGAGGCATCGAAGCAAACCCGGACAAATGCCAAGCAATACTCAATATGAAGAGCCCGACGTGTGTCAAAGAAGTACAACAACTGAATGGAAGACTAGCTGCCCTATCAAGATTCTTGGCAGGATCAGCGATAAAATCACTACCTCTCTACTCACTCCTAAAGAAAGGGAAACCCTTCTCATGGACCCCGGAGTGCGAAAAAGCCTTTCAAGAGTTCAAGGAATTCCTCGGGCAGCCACCAATCCTAACCCGACCTCTAAAAGGGGAAGAACTCGTACTATACCTCTCGATTGGACATCGAGCAGTCGCTTCAGCGTTAATACGAGAAAACGACCAAGGACAACAACCCATATACTTTGTAAGCAAGGCAC
>NW_026263710.1:0-153 GCF_000817695.3 Arachis duranensis
CAGAAAAAGAGTTACTTGCAGTGGTCTATGCCATTGACAAGTTTAGATCCTATCTAGTGGGATCCAAAGTGATTGTGTACATTGACCATGCTGCTCTTAAATACTTACTCACAAAGCAGGATTCAAAACCCAGGCTTATAAGATGGGTGTTGC
>NW_026263710.1:1330-2818 GCF_000817695.3 Arachis duranensis
TACAGGAGTATCACCATATGGATATGTTGAGCTCCAGGATGCTGAGTCTGACAAAAAGTTCATTGTTAATGGACAGAGGATCAAGCATTATCTTGAAAACAATTTTGAGCAAGAATGCTCAAAACTGAGACTTGAGTGATTCTCAGTGAAGGTCCAGCTAAAGACAGTAAAGAAGCGCTTGCTGGGAGGCAACCCAGTCATTAGCAGGGAATATGTTTTGTTTCTACAAGGGCAATTATCAAAATTGAAGGAATTCACAGAGTTACAGAAGAATTCAGTGCAAAAAGCAGAGAAAAAGAGCTTACTGGAGAAAAAAATGCCAGTAAGGGGTACTTTGGGCGTTAAACGCCAGAATGGGCACCATTCTGGGCGTTTAACGCCAGTAAAGGTAATGTTCTGGGCGTTAAATGTCAGAATGGGTAGCATTCAGGGCGTTTAACGCCAGAATGAGCGGTGTGCAACATCCTGGGCGTTTAACAAAACGCCCAGTGACAAAAGGGATTCTGGCGTTTAACGCCAGCCAGGGTACCTGGCTGGGCGTTAAACGCCCACAATGGCTAGCAAATGGGCGTTAAACGCCAGAATGACCCTGGCTGGGCGTTAAACGCCCACAATGGCTAGCAAATGGGCGTTAAACGCCAGAATGGATGCCATTCTGGGCGTTTAACGCCAGAAAGGTGGGGGACTGAGATTTTGCTTTCCGATTAAATTTTTTTTTTCAAACTTTCTTTTTTTTTGACCCATACTTTTCTACATAAACACATTTCAAACTTTCATCATTCACCTTCAAATCTTCAAAAATTAAAAAACTGTGACAGCTGCCAAAGAGCTGGTAACTTGCCTCACGGATACGCCATGCCTCAACAAGGGATCTTAGAGATTGAGTTGCTTGATGTATGGGGGATTGACTTCATGGGTTTATTCCCACCATCATACTCAAACACTTACATTCTGGTGGCAGTGGACTATGTATCTAAGTGGGTAGAAGCAATTGCTACACCCACTAATGATACTAAGACCGTGCTGAAATTCCTCCAGAAACACATCTTCAGCAGATTTGGTGTTCCCAGAGTCATAATCAGTGATGGGGGTACTCATTTCTGCAATAAACAGCTGTACTCTGCTATGGTCCGATATGGAATTAGCCACAAAGTGGCGACCCCGTATCATCCACAGACAAATGGGCAAGCTGAAGTCTCTAACAGAGAGTTAAAAAGAATCCTTGAACGGACTGTAATTGCCCGTAGAAAGGATTGGGCAAAGAGCTTGGATGATACTCTGTGGGCATACAGAACAGCATTCAAGACTCCAATAGGAACCTCTCCATACCAACTTGTGTATGGCAAGGCCTGTCATCTACCCATGGAACTGGAACATAAAGCCTACTGGGCAACTAGATTCCTAAATCTGGATGCTAAGTTAGCTGGTGAAAAAAGATTGCTCTAGCTAAATGAGCTAGATGAATTTAGACTCAGTGCCTTTGAAAAT
>NW_026263710.1:4270-4488 GCF_000817695.3 Arachis duranensis
TGGTCAGAGGAAAAGTTATCTACTTCCATCTGGACAAAATAAGAGAGGTCTTCAAATTGCCTCAACTGCAAGATGATCCTGAATCCTTTAATAGGAGAATGGTGAGAGCAGATAAAGGGTTGGATCAAGTTCTAGACGACATATGCCTCCCTGGAACTAAGTGGATAACCAATTCAAAGGGTGTCCCAAACCAACTCAAGAGGGGAGACCTCAAACCA
>NW_026263710.1:6928-15635 GCF_000817695.3 Arachis duranensis
GAAGGTCTAAACCTTGTCTGTGGTATTCTGAGTAGGATTCAATGATTGAATGACTGTGACGAGCTTCAAACTCCTGAAGGCTGGGCGTTAGTGACAGACGCAAAAGAATCACTGGATTCTATTCCAACCTGATTGAGAACCGACAGATGAATAGCCGTGCCGTGACAGGGTGCGTTGAACATTTTCACTGAGAGGATGGGAGGTAGCCATTGACAACGGTGAAACCCTACATACAGCTTGCCATGGAAGGAGCCTTGCGTGCTTGAAGAAGAAGACAGTAGAAAAGCAGAGATTCAGAAGATAGAGCATCTCTAAAACCTCAACCTGTTCTCCATTACTGCAAAACAAGTACTTATTTCATGTTCTTTTACTTTTCGCAATCAACCCTGATAATTATTGCTATCCTGACTAAGAGTTACAAGATAACCATAGCTTGCTTCAAGCCGACGATCTCCGTGGGATCGACCCTTACTCACGTAAGGTATTACTTGGACAACCCAGTGCACTTGCTGATTAGTTGTGTGGAATTGCAAAAGTGTGATTGCAATTTCGTGCACCATAGAACGAACGGCAACTACAAACCAATAACGGTGAATATAAACGACAACACAACCAAGCAAATAAAAAAGTATTAACTATGATAAAAGGGCAAACGATCCAAGAAACCAACTGTTCACAAAAGCCAAAACATGACGGCTAACCAAAAGTTTCATACAGAACAAGAGAAATCATTTCTTAGGAACGTCAACAATCTTGCCGTCCTTGATCACCTTGAAGACGCCAATTGCCGATGTGTCGAAATCAGGAGCAACAATTTTGACCTGAGCTTTAAGGGCCTCCTCGGTCGACAGGATCGCGCCCTTCCCCTGCTTAACGACGTCTTTATACTTCGTCTTCAACCCTGCAAGCTCATTTTCGACAGCCTCTTTCTCTTTCTCCAACGCGGACACCTGCCCTTGAGCCACGGCAACCTGACTCTCTAAAGTCATTTCCTGCTCAACAAGCCGGGAAACCATGGCGTCCGACTCTTCTAATTTTTCTCGGCAGTAGAGGCTTTCTTCTCGGCAGCGGAGGCTTTCTTCTCGGCAGCATCGAGCTTCTCATTGGATTGGGTCAATTGTTCCCGAAGAGTTTCAACTTCGTGCTTAAGTTCATTATTGGCCTTCCTAGCAGACTCCAACCTCCTGCGGAGAGATTCCATCTCGGACAACTCAAACTCGGCCTTCCGAGCTATCACTGCGCCGCGCAAGAGGGTGCGATACATCCACCTCGCTTGCCTGGCAAGAGATGACTCGTGGAAGTGCTCCTCAGTGCCGGGAATCAATTGAGAATCTATAAAATTCCCGGCGTCAAAATTTTTCTCCATCACAGTGAGAACCCCCTCGGGACTACTGGACGTCCTCCTCCTTTTGAGGCTGGGCACCTCCTCCACCTCATCGTCGGCTGCGGGGGTGGACGTCAAACCCCCAGTACCGACCACTTCGCGGAAGGGGGAAATGCGCACTTCCTTGTCACTTTGAGCCAAGGCACCCTGAGCCGAGGTACCGGTCTCATCGGCCACAGCCCCTTGCTCGGAAGTGGCCTTGTTCTTGTCCTTCGGGGGAACAGTCGACTTCTCATTGGCCGCCTCATCGTCACTTGCACATAAAAAGGTTTGGAACAAGTTAGGGAGATCCGTTATCTCGGCAGACATTCCCACTGTAACAAGAAAAGAAAATTCTTTAGTCGCGATAAAATATTGGGAAAAGCAAGAAACTAAAGGCAAAGCAAGTTAAGACTTCTCACAAATATAGTTCCGACCAACTTCCCGGTCACCCATGAGGAGGTGAGGATTCACATGATTCCTCCCAAAGATTGCCAGTAACACATCGGCAATCTTCCTATCCACCGCAGACATACCCTTGTAGGATACTTTAATAAAGGCATTGGACCCTGCCCCGAAGCTCCAATAGGTCGGGATGAGGCGTGCCCCCTCTAACGACAGCCAAAAAGGATGACGACCTTTGACAGGGCGGACCTTGAAATATTTATCTTTGAACCCGTGGTAGGAGTCCTCAAACAAACCAAAAATCCTCCGACCTTGGGTAGACTGGAAGGACATGAACCCCTTCTTGTGTTTCCCTTCCTTCGAAGGGTTTGTAAGGTTGAAAAAGAAAAGAAAAACATCTACGGACACCGGCAGCTCGAGATATTCACAAACCATCTCAAAACAGTTGATCGAAGCCCAACTGTTTGGATGCAGCTGTGACGGTGCCACGAAAACCCGGCCCAGAAGCGCCATTTGGAAGGCAGAGAACGGAATATGAACCCCCACTTGAGTAAACATGGATTTATAGAACCAAATCCAATCGGCAACTCGGGGAGGGTGGAAGTTGAGCTCGTACAAGCGTTCGTGAGGAGCCGGGACGAAGACGTCGTAGTTGGACTCCTCGTCGGTTCCTCCGCATAGATACTCGTTTTGGCGGAACTCGGTGAGCTCCTCCTTGCCCATTTGATTGGGGGAGTCCCTTAGATCAGAAACAACCCAGGCGTAGGGGTCGTACGCCGCGGGAGAAGGGGAAGCCCGGGAAGCGATGCGAGCCATACCTACACGGGGGGACCATCCAGTCAGTCTAAGAGGTCGGGTGCTCGGAGTGAATACAGAAGCTACACTCAGTCTATTCCGCAACTAAGGCTAAACACGGTTAAAAACGATAAGACCCAAACAAAAACTACCCTAGAATGGCAACCCCCCCTGACACACCTACTTAGGGCCTAAGATCAACCATCATGCAAAGCTAAACAAACGGCATGCACAAAAAGGAAGCAATGGCAGAAGCAAAAGAACAACGAAAGAGGATGATAAAGGTGCACAATTACCTGCAATGATAGCAAAGGACCGAAAGGAAAACAACGACGACGAAGTGTTGAGGGAGAAGAAGGTGGGGTAGTAGATTTGGAAGCAAAGAGATGAACGCCAAATGAATACCAAAGGCACCAAAAAACTCTTTTAGAACCACCACCAAAAGGAGCGCGAAAGTCGAGGGGCATATTAGTCTTTGCACGAAGAATTTAAAACCCATTATGAGCATTTAATGCTCGATGCGAAGAACGAGGCGATAAGTGACCGCCCCAGCAACAAACAGGCACGTGCACAAAAGGCATGTCCCCCCCACGGGCGGCTGACCTAGCGAGAACACATGGAGTCAGAAATAACACGCCACCAACAGCCCACGCGACTATTGCTAGCGCGTTGGGGGAACTGTTACGGCCTGGCTCAAAGGGAACCTGGGCCGACCCGACCAGAACGGTCAGGTGATGCGCTCATATCCGACCCGAACACGTGTCCGGGACAGCTGGCCACCACAGCTGTGCGAGAAAACTTCGCAGAAGGAGGGTTCTGCCCTTGTGGGACCCACATCTGACACAGTATATAAGGGGAGGGTCCTACCCCTCTCCCAAGGTACGTCACACATTCCGCCTAACCCATTTTTCACCTGCACACTAACTGACTAGAGCGTCGTTTAGCTTTTGATGCGTATATTTGTACATATAAAATGCATCATACATGGATATAAATCTAAATATATAATTATTACAATAATTATGTTGACCGCAACTCTATAAGTTTAGGCCATTGACTACGTTAATTGCATTGTCAACTTTAGAATAATTATTATTTGGCACAACTTTAGAATCAACCACTCAATTCTCGCCAAATCAACTATTATTTTTAAATCAACAAAAAAATAAAATATACAAATAAAAAACTAAAAAATAGAATCCAATAAATTTGTAACCTCCAAATACATTGAATTCATATTCCTATATTTATTATATCTTACCTTATAAATAATACAATAAATTTATAACCGTAACAATTAATTTATTAATTTTTATAAATAACTCACCAAATGTAATAAACATCCATATTACAAATGTCATAATAATATTATTAATCATAATAAATTTTACATTATAAGTATTTAAATTCTATACCATTTAAACTACATATATAAGTCTCTTATCACTATTCCTTCACATAACATCAAATTTAGCACAAAAAATTTATTTTCGAACTGCATATCTCAAACTTACTCAATAGAGCATCATTCTTTCAGAGCAGAACGATTAGATCTAATGGCCATGCAATGAGAATTTGATGATCAGGTATGACAAAAATAAATCACAACATGCATCATACATTCATACTTACTCAAATACCATATACCTAATGATAACATAAATTGAATATTAGAATAGGAAAAGATCTTCACAATTTTAGCAACTATAAACGAAATTGATGACAAATTAGGATGGAACTGTGTTAAATGTAAAAAGTGTAAGAACAAAGCATATATAAAAAAAGAAACAACTACATTTGTGGCACATGTAATCAAACACCACAATATCCAACAATAAGGTAACTCTATATACTTTTCATAATCTCATCTATCAAATTATTAGTTGTTAGCCCAATACTTATTTTAGGTTCAGAATTCAATTAAAGGTTTTAGATCAAAGTGTTACAACAACTTTTGTACTATTTGATGGCGACGCAAAAAATTTATTGGGCACAACTGCCTTAAATCTAATGACATTTCAGAAAAATAACGATATTGAAGGACCACCCTATCAAGAGATTAAGGAGAAAGAAAACCATAAAAATTCAAGACACATCTTAAGAAGAACATACATACAAAGATGGAACCAAATAACACAATAGAAAGTGTATCAAATTCAACAATTCATAAAGAACATATCTTCACAAGAACCTACGACAAAACGAAGAAAGCATAAACTCTAACAACCAACAAAAAAAAGGAGGACGAGCGCCACATAAGATGACTAAGTCCATCAACTAAAACAAATAAAAATGTTTAAAAATGTTTACAACTCCCATCCAAATTTTTTGTACTACAAATTATTTAAAATAAAATACCTTTTAAATTTAACTTCAATTTACACATATTTAATTTATTTCTACAAAACATAACAATTTTTAATATTTATTATATACTATCATTAATTTACCGTCTTGCGCATCGCGCGGGTCTAGTTTAGACTTAATGGTGCAAAACAATTTATCACAATGGTGCAATATATAAACACCAAGGCAATTCACCGAATATAGTAGCATATGACACATTGGAATCAAATTCAAAAATCCCAAAAATTCAAATACATGTCTGCAACAGATTGTACAACATGAAATTTCTAGAAAACAGAAACCAACCAAAAGTCTCAATGTTCAAAAGTGTGGATTCCAAAAAGAAACAAAGAAGCTAAGGTATTAAATTTTCCAACGCAATGGGTCACTTGCTCAATCGTGTTGTTGCTCGATTGCTTTCTGCATGAAGGTTTCAGTCTCAGCTGTTATCATGTTTTTTGAGTAATCAAATTATAAAGTATATAAAAATCTTACTATTCCTGTCTTATTTCTCAGCATTATTCATCCCTGTGTTGTTGGGTCCATGGATAATCTGTATGAGAAGGTATGATATAACAGTATAACACATTAATAAGAATGACTGAATGAAGAATAAGAATATTGTAGAGAGAATGAAGAATGTTGTTGGATTACCAAATCCATGTGCGATCAACTTGAATGGCGGGAATGTGGGAGATTTTGGGCCAAATCTGTGGATCCTTCTTCTCGCATCGTTCGGCCAGCAAAGGGCTATCATAGATGCCGAGTTTTATTAGAGAGGCAGGCAGCTTTTCTCCCTCTATATTCTCCAACTTGACACAATAGTCAATACGCAGTTCCTGGAGGGAGGTGAGGTGGGCAAGTCCCTTGCATTCCAAAGTCCCCACACTGCTAAGGCCTTTAATTGTGAGGGACTCAAGGGAGGCAGGCAACCAACCTTCCTTTGGGAAGCTCTTCACACACTCACTGTAATCAGCAATTTCACAATAAAAGATAAGACTAGTAATCCCATGAAACTGCGGATGCATGAATGCTGCAGAGCTCACTAGTTTCTCGCTGTAGATGATTTCAAGATATCTCAGGCTACGGTGTGGATGCCCTGTATCAGACAAATCAATCTCTCGGCAATCCACTAATGAGAGTTTCTCAAGCTGAGGTGCTGCCATCCATAGCGTTGACACAGATTTCAAACTCCGACAAAAGAAGATATATAAAGAAAGGAGACAAGAAAGAGAGCGTGACACCACAAGAGACTCCATCTTTTGGCAACCGCTGATACGAACACTCACGAGATTTGGAAAGGCATCCAATAACGAGAAGGATGTATGTGAATCACAGCTGTTCCCTATGGATAGTTTCTGCAGCGAGTGATGTTGCCCATCCATTTCGAATTCAAATGATTCTCCACAATTCTCGATCGTCAACTCTTGTAGTGATGGGGGAATAGCACTCACTGGAAACAATATGTGGGAGGAAGAATCTGAGATGCATAAAGAAGTGAGGCAACTCAGTTGCATATGCATTATGGCCTTCACACCCGGCTCCACTTGACCGATTCCTCCAATTGATAGTTGACGCAGTAAAGGAGGTAGCTCTCTAATTCTCACTTCATTCCCGTATACAAATATGCTTAAAGAGGTCATTGCAGGAGCTTTTGGAACACAACACCTCAGCTGCCCGGAAGTCTCAATAGTAAGTGACTGCAAAGATGGTAGATGATTGGGCAAATCTCGTATCAACATGGGACAACGCTGTATTGAAAACTCCCTAAGTCTCGGAAACGCATTGAACTCCAATGAACGCCACTCCTTCCAGTAAGGCATTAAATAAAACTTAAGAGTTTCAAGCATTGGGAATGGTGGTGTCTCCAAACAAGATTCACCATTCTGGTTAAAGTAAAACTCAGCACCCACACTTTCCAGACTTTTAAAATGTGAAATTGATAGGTGCTTCAACGAGGGCAACTGTCCAAATGAAGGAAGCATACAGCAACTCCTGCAACCATCCAGTGTTATTTTGGTGATGTTGTGGTAGGAAGAATGTCCCACCCAATCTGGAAATCTTGTACCCCTGTAACTCTCTATCTGTAACTCTTTCAAATTAGTGTGAGGTCGTAACTTGTCAAGTATATCTCTTTCCATTTCGGAATCAACTCTATTCTCTCTATGCCACGACCAACCCAACACCATAGAATCAATGCCATCCTTATCACACATTCTTGCCTCCAAAGCTTCACTGCTGTTCACCACATTCTCCAATTTCCAAATGGAAATTGATTTGTGTAGATCTGCAAGTGCTCCCAATTCTTTAATCTTGTTTTCTTCATGCTTTCCAACAACAAAATTACTTAAAAACTGCAAACTTTTCAAATTGCTCATGCCTTTCGGCATCTCATACTGAAACCCAGTCCCATAAATATCAAGATGACGCAAATTTACAAGGTCTTTCATGCCAACAGGTAGCGTTATCAGACTCAAACAGGTATTCAACTTCAAGGTCTGCAAATTGTATAGGTTACCCAATGACTCTGGCAATGTCACAATCTTGGTCTCAGAGATATCCAAGTAACGCAAATGAATCAACTCACCTATTGAATCAGGTACTGACTCAAGAGGAAAGCGTTTCAACGACAGCGCTCTCAGATACTTCAACTGTGACAACAAGATACAAGTTGCGTTTTCTATGTTAAATGGGATCCATGTCTCCAAATTGATTTCAAGAAATGTCCTTGTATGTTTTACTGTATCGCAAACTCCCAAAAGTTTTGACATTGGATAATTGCCTTTGGCATTATGTGACAAATGACGAGCTTTAATATCAACCTCAACTGCATTCCGAAGCTCTTTCGCTCTGAAATAGAATTCTCCAGCACACGTCATTGCTAAATCATGCACAAGATTATGCATCACAAATATCTTTTCACGGGAATTGTGAGGTTGGAAAAATGATCTCGCAATTAATTCATCAAAATATTCACCACCAACTTCTTCCACAGTCTTTTTATCTACTGGTTGCAAAAAATTCTCAGCCATCCATAACAATATCAATTCATCCTTGCTAAATTCATAGTTCTTGGGATACAAGGAACAATAAATAAAGCACTGCTTCAAATATGAAGGAAGAAAATAATAACTTATTCTTAATGCTGGAACAACATTTGTCTTGTCATATGAAAGTTCCCAGATTTCACTCTTTAGTAAATGATTCCAAGACCTGATATCCGAATTTCCACGCAATAAGCCTCCAAGGGCTTGAGCTGCCAAGGGCAATCCATCACACCTCTTTACCATATCTCTGCCGATTTTTTCCAGGGTTGGATTCTCCAAAGAAATAGTTGAAAGACGTGCATGCTTTGAAAACACCAACCAACAATCTTCATCAGACAATGGACTCAGTTCATGAGGTGAAATAGTCTGCACTACAGAAGCCACATTTTTATTTCTAGTAGTTATGAGAATTTTACTTCCCTTAACCCCTTTCTGAAAAGGTTTTAGAAACCTATTCAAATCATCATAATTTTTATCCCATACATCGTCCAAGACAATGAAGAACTTTTTCCTCGACAACTCTTCTTTTAAATCATGCTGAAGTAAATTCAAATCTGTCAAGTCATAACGCCACGAAACTATTGCCTCAATTATAGTCTTGGTGACCTTGACAACATTAAACTCTTCCGACACACAAACCCAACCTCGAAAATCAAAACTCTCCTTCACTTTGTCATCGTGGTAAACCAACTGGGCCAAAGTAGTCTTTCCTATTCCGCCCATGCCCACAATGGGAATGACAGATAAATCA
>NW_026263710.1:16844-23096 GCF_000817695.3 Arachis duranensis
TAATAATAATAATAATAATAATAATAATAATAATAATAATAATAATAATAATAATTTGTACATATTATAGTGAGTATTCGAAAATTGAAATAACTATTTTGGTTTTTCTTAGTCTCTCTTATATTTGGTTTTTTTGTTCTTTCTAATTATTGGATAGAGTTAAACCTGATTCTTTTAATTTTTTTTACTAATTCTTTAACAACTGAATTATAGTAATTCTTATCATATCTATTATCTTGAATAAAAAGAATAAATATTTTTTTTGGTCTTTGACCATTTATTCTAATGACAAAGTGTCTTTTTACAATTTGAAAATACTTGATCGGTCTCCAACCATCTCTATATTTGGTCAATTTTCTAAAAATATTTGTTATACAGAAAGTGTACAAAATTAAGAAAATTTAGACATCTGTTAACAATTTCTTTTAAAAAAAGTAATGTTAAAACATATGTTAAAAAAATAACATTACGAATTTTGAATTATATTAACCATTTTCTGATGAAAAATTCCATGGGATGTTGTTTTGAATGATACTCAGTGCTGCCTTCACATGTCTTCCTATTTTCTATTTCTTCTCTTATTTGATGGTTTGAGGAGGAAATTTCAACTTTTATTCATTGCCAAAGATCTTATTGTTACTATTTAACTTTTCACTTATATTTAGTGGGATAAACATAGTTGTTGCTGCATTATTGACTATTTTTTTTTTATTTTTCTAATGAAACATACAATTCTTAATCAACAATGCACAATAAAATAGAGGGGGGGAAAATAAATACGTGTATGCAAAAGAATAATGGCCAAGGGATTAGAGTGGCAAATGATGAATTTACCCCAATAATACGTGTATTTAAGAGTGTGCTATGTATAAACCCCAATAACTAAAGCAAAAATGAATTTATCTGCTAAACTTTAGTTCGTGTGTCTGAAATTTCTTATCAAATGGTTTAGAAAAAAAAATTAAGAGTAACATACACATGAATCGAAATTCTAAAGGTAAATTTTATTTTACCAATAAGAAGGACTATATCAATATGATAATGGTCAATATTATGATGGCAATGAGGTCTGTTCCTGGTATTCCTTTGGCACTTCCTCAAGCTGGAGCTGATTGACCCTGCAGCAGATGTACGAATTGGCTCTGGCCACGTGGCTTTCTATGTGATCTAGTTGATCACCTTGTGATTGGACCGAAACAGGCATGTCCAACAACACTTGATGAAGCTCATTTGGGCTCCTTTTCTTAATCACTCTCATGCCTCTCTTGAATATCTTGGATTGTGTCCATGATTGTGGCTCTCCCTTGTTTGCTCAATAGCTTTCTGGAAGAAAGTTTCACATCTAAGTTATCATTTGAGTAATCAATGTTATTCGAACATTATATATATATATATATTTCTTAAGCACTTACATGAATGCAGTGATAGTGAGAAGTCCATTGTGTGTGAAAGTTTCTATCTTGGCAGGGACCTTGAATCTTGTCAGGAAATTTGTTGTCTTACTTCTCAGCATTCCCCTCTGCGTATTGCAATGATTGAGTATATTTCATGCAGAAAAAGAAAAACCATAGCTGCAGAAGTTGTGACGTTAGCTCCATGGATAAGCTGTATGAGAAGTTACAAAGTGTTAACTGTGTGATTAAGGAATGACTGATATAAGACATTAATAAGAATGAAGAAGAAGAATATTGTAAACAGAATGAAGAATGAAAATATATATAAAGAAACAGTTACCTGTTGAAGTTGTTGGATTACAAAATCCATCTGTTATCAACTTGAATGCCGTGGATATGGGAGATTTTAGGCCAAACCTCAGGATCCTTCTTCTCGCACCGTTTACCCAGCAAAGGAGTCCCTTTGATGATGAGTTGTTTTAGAGAGGCAGGCAGCTTTTCTCCCTCAATATTCTTCAACTTGGAGCAATGATATATACTTAATTGTTGGAGGCAGTTGAGGTGGGCAAGTCCCTTGCATTCCAACGTCTCCACACTTTTAATGTTAAAAAGTCTGAGAGACTCAAGTGAGGCAGGCAACCAGCCTTCCTTTGGGAGGCACTTCACACTCTCCTTATATTCACCCAAAATGCGAAGATGAGTAAGCCCATAAAATTGCAAATTCATGAATGCTGCACAACTGATTAGTTTGGAGTAGTTGATGGTAAGAGATCTGAGGCTATGGTGTGGATGCCCATCCCCTGTAGGACACAATTCGATCTCTGGGCAATCCACTATTTTGAGATCCTCTAGCTGAGGTGCTGCCATCCACAGCGTCGACACTGACTTCAAACTCTGACAACTGGATATATGTAAAGAACGGAGACATGAAAGAGACCGTGACACCACAATAGACTCCATCTCTTTACACTTCCTGATGTTGAGACGCACGAGATTCGGAAAGGCATCCCAAGAGAAGGATGTAGCTGAATCATAGTAGTAAATTATACTCAGTGACTGCAGGGACTTGTGATGCCCATCCATTTCGAGTTCTAATTTTGCGCAACCCGATATTGTCAACTCTTGTAGTGATGCAGGAATACTACTCACTGGAAATGATATGTGGAAGGAGCAATCTGAGATGCATAAAGACGTGAGGCAAGTCAGTTGCATATTCCGAAAGGCCTTAACCACTGGCTCCACTTGATCAATTCCATGAATTGATAGTTTACGCAGTAAAGGAGGTAGCTCGCTAATACTCACTTCTCCGCCACCAACTATGTTTAAAGAGGCCATTGCAGGAGCTATTGGAAGACAACAGCGAAGATCCTTGGAATTGTCAATAGTAAGTGATTGCAAAGATGGTAGATGATAGGGCAAATCTCCTGTCAACATGGGACAGTCACTTAAGGTAAGCTCCGCAAGTCGAGGGAATGCATTGAACTCCATTGAATCCCACTTCACCCAGTCACTAATTGAGCAAAATGTAAGAGTTTCAAGCACTGGAAAGGGTGTCTCCAAACAAGATCCACCCTTGTAAAACTCAGCACCCACAGTTTTCAGACTTTTAAAATCTGAAATTGTAAGGTGCTTTAAAGAGGGCAATTGTCCAAATGAAGGAAGCACAGAACATTTATTGCAATGTTGCAGGGTTAGTGTGGTGATGTTGTGGTAGGAAGAATTTTCCAACCAATCTGGAAATGTTGTGCCTCTGTAGCCACTGATCTCTACTTCTTTCAAATTACTGTGAGGTTGTAACTTGTCAAGTATATCTCTTTCAATTTGGGAATCAGCTGCATCCTTCTTTTTGACAGCAAAAGCAAAAACTTCTTCCATACTTTTATGTGACCACCAACTCAACTTCAAAGAGTCAATGCCATCCTTATCGAACATTCTTGCCTCCCAAGCTTCACTGCTGTCGACCACATTCTCCAATTTGTCAATGGAAATTGATTCGCGCAGATTTGCAAGTGCTCCCAGTTCTTTGATCTTGTTCTCTTCATGCTTCCCAATGACAAAGTCGCTTAGAAACTGCAAACTTTTCAATTTGCTCATGCCTTTCGGCATCTTGCGCAAACAAGTTGCTCTAATATCAAGATGCCTTAAATTTACAAGATTTTGCATGCCATCCGGAAGCATTTTCAATTTTTCACATCCAATCAGCTTCAAGGTCTGCAAATTGTAAAGATTACCCAAAGACTCGGGCAATGTCACAATGTAGGTTCCAGAGAGATCCAAGTAACGCAAATGAATCAACTCACCTATTGAATCAGGCACTGACTCAAGAGGAAAGCATTTGAACGACAAAGCTCTAAGGCGCTTCAATTTTGACAACAAGATACAAGGTGTGTTTTCCATGTCAAATGGGATATTTGGTGACAAATTGATTTCAAGAAATGTTCTTGTATGTTCTACTCTATCACAAACTCCTACAAGTTTTGAGATTGGATAATTGCCTTTAGCATTATGTGATAAATGACGAGCTTTAATATCAATCTCAACAGCATTTTCATGCTCTTCTGCTCTAAAACAGAATTCTCCAGCATAGATCATTGCCAAATCATGCACAAGATCATGCATCACAAATGTCTTTTCATTAGTACTATGAGGTTGGAAAAATGACCTCACAAATAATTCATCAAAATATTCGTCACCAACTTCTTCTAGACTCTTTTCTCCTATTGGTTGTAAGAGATTCTCCGCCATCCATAACAAGATCAATTCATCTTTATCAAATTCATAACTCTTGGGATATATGGAACAATAAACAAAACACTTTTTTAGACAAGAAGGAAGATAATAATAACTAACTCTCAAGGCTGGAACAATTTTTATCTTGTCATTGGAGGATTTCCAGATCTCGTTCTTCAATATATGATTCCAAGACTTGACTTCATAATTTCCACGCAATAAGCCTCCGAGTGCTTGAGCTGCCAAGGGCAATCCATCACACTTCTTTACAATATCTTTGCCGACTTTTTGCAGAGTTGGATTCTTCATAGAGTCAGCAGAAAGACGTGCGTGTTTTGAAAATACTAACCAGCAATCTTCATTAGACAACAAACTCAGTTGGTAATGTAGATCGGTAGTTGCAACCACAGAAGCAACCTTTTCACTACGGGTTGTCAAAAGAATTTTACTTCCATGATTACCGTAGCGAAAAGGTTTTAGAAGATCCTCCCAAATGTCTTGTTGATCATGCCAGACATCATCTAAAACAACTAAGAATGTTTTTCCTATCAACTTTTGTTTCAGATGAGTTTGAAGTGAATCAAAATCATCCCTCTTATAAGAACTACAAGTTATTTTCTCTAGTATAGTTCTTGTAAGGCTAATAGGATTAAAATTTTCAGCAACACACACCCATGCTCTAGTGTCAAATTTTCCCACTACTTCAGCATCACTGTAAACCAGTTGAGCCAGAGCAGTTTTTCCTATTCCACCCATACCCCAAATTGGGATCAGAGTAAGAGGTGATTCAGAATCATCTAGCAACAATTTGATTATCTCTCTCTTCTCTTTGTCCCGACCGAATATGTCAGAACTTACAACGAGAGATGTGGATGGAATTCTCCATGATGTGTCCAACTTGGCACTCTTTTCTAGACCCAGTTTAGCTTTTCTTTTTACAAGAGACTCTAGTTTGCCAACTATTTTTTCGATGACGTTGACACCACTATCATCAATATATGAATCAACATGACGAGACCAGGAAGAAGAGTTACCTGGATCACCTTGAGTGGCCGCGATGGCGGCCTTAGTGGAGAGTTCATCGAGCAAGTCATCAGCAAAATAGAGAGCATCTTGGAGATCAACAAGCCACTTCTTGACTCTCTTGTCAGTGAACTGCTTCTGCTCAGCATCATCAAGAACAGGTCCAGCATCATAAAGACTATTCTGCAACCTTTCAAGCAATTCCAGGACAGAGTCGAGGACAGAGTCATCTTCAAGTATTGAAGACAACTTGTCTAAAATAGCATCAACAAAAGAAGTGAGATAAGCTCCACCATCAAGTTTTGCAGCCATGATTGAATCTCAACTGCAGCAGCAGATCAGATTGGATCAGAACGAAGAAAGAAAGGTGATGGATGAGAGAAGGGTTTGCAGTTTGCAATGTAGTCTCTGGATTTTCTCAAACAGAAGCTAAGGGAAGTGTTTGCTTTTATGTGCTGTGAGTGAAGTTGACTTCATGAGCTCATGATCTTAGTTTCATTAATAATGCATGTTTTTGTGATCTGCTTCCTTTGTTTAAGATCTGATATAACTTATAACAAGAGCTGTCAAATGGGGAAAGAATAAAGATACACAATTGGTCACATGCTTAGGAAAGTCTATGTAACTAACTCTTCATCAAATCATGATACTTAATGCTGCCTTCTCTTTTTTTATTGGATTGAGCTGGAAACTTTCAAGTTTATTGATTCTCAAGGATTTTATTGTTTATTTTATTGTTTGTATTTAACTGTTCCCTGATAATTATTGAGTAGATAAGCTTTGTTGTTGAATTATTTGAGTAGTTGAAGAACATGCTGTAGCCCATTACCAATTAGTAAACTAAAAACAAGCTGTAGTTCTACTATATCATTAATCACTGATGATATAATTATATTGTCACTGCAAAGAAATTTCTATTAGCTGGCAATCTCTCATTGTTTTT
The DNA here is from genome assembly GCF_000817695.3 of Arachis duranensis. Taxonomy (NCBI): domain Eukaryota; kingdom Viridiplantae; phylum Streptophyta; class Magnoliopsida; order Fabales; family Fabaceae; genus Arachis; species Arachis duranensis. The sequence goes on from NW_026263710.1 coordinate 22,935, forward strand.
ATGTTTGAATAGATTATTTCTACCGTCAATTATTATGTCCTGTATTAGTTATTGGTATTTTCTAGAGTTTTTTTCACTTTTTAGAGAATTAAAAAATATCTTTTGATTCTTCAAAGCAAATTGAATCTATTCTTAATATATAAAAGTAGATATATAAGCATG
>NW_026263711.1:0-3296 GCF_000817695.3 Arachis duranensis
CAAATTATAATGATTCTCATTTATCTGTTAATGAAACTTTACCACAATATATCAACAGTAACTATAAAACTTTTTGATGGTAATATTTTTGACATATTAGAAAAAATTGGACTTGTCCTTTGAAAAATAGAAGAATAATTTATTTTTATTGTGTTTACACTTGAAGGAGTAGACAATATAACAAGTGAAGTCTGTAGTACAAAAATTGAAATTTTTTTTATGATAACACTGACACATGGATCATGGCAAACATGATTTTGAATTGGTGAGTAAGGAGGATTAGTCAAACCTTGTATCGTTATGGAAGGGACAAACCCCAGTAGCAAGTCATTACGCGGTCATCCTATAGTGTTTGTATGAGATGCATTTAACCCATGATGAACACGACCAACTCGATGATGCCTCACCGACAATAAGGCAGCCTCAGTGGTGTGAGATATGGAAATATTTTTAGCTTCCTTTCGTCTTTCATCATTGGAAATAGAAAAAGATGGTGCAGATAAATTTGACATGTCAATTGACCTAATATTTCAATATCTAAAAACAAGTTTGTCACTTTGTAATTGTACCCAAGTTTAGAACTTGTTTTTAAAATAAAACTACAATCTATTGACAATGTCTATTGGGCATGCCAATTTGTTTTGTTCGATTTTTTGTTCCATTGTTAACAACAAATAAATTAATTTTTGAGTTTTATTTCACAATCTTAATTCAAGGAGCGGAAACGACTAGTCTTGTGGATGTCTCAAGGTCTCAATTGTAGTTTCGAAAATAAAATTAAAGATAAAAAGAAAACATATAAGGTGTCGGAAGCAAAGTAAAATGCAGAAATTAAAAAAGAAAAGAAGAAGAAGATGAAGAAGAACAAATAAAAGTAAAGAATGTTAATTAAAAAAAATAAAAAGTAGAGTATAAGATTGAATTTAAACTTAAAAGGAATTACTCAAGATTCTCAGTTTTACTCTGTGATTTCAAAAAGGCTAAAAGTATTTTTTTCAGGTTTTTAAGTGTTTTTCCAAAAGAATTTAACTGATTATAATATATGTCCAAAATTTATTTATAAACTAACCTAATGTCAGAACTCTTATAATATATATTCGTCAACTTTTAAACTTAAATAACCATTCTGTATTTGTTGCTTGATAACTGCTACGCTCTATTACTATTATTAACAGTTATATTTTTTAGATATTATAGCTCATAATTCGAATTTAGTTTAATTTTAATTAAAATTGTTTTGTTTTTAGTGTTAGTTGAAAATTTTTTAATACATTAAAATTGACTTTTTAAAAATAATATAAATTAATAATAATATTATTTTATATTTATTTATTTAAAATAATTTTTTAAGTAATAATAATTTTTTGCATAACACGCATAAAACAAATTAACATACAATTTATATTATTATGGTGTGCTAAGAAGTATTGTTCTCATTGTTCAAAATTGGTTCACGATTGCTTCAAAAATGACAGAATAGCGATAATATTTCCAGATTTCACAAATTATTCCAACAGAAGGTCCCCATGGTAGTGACTTATATACTTAACCATTAAGTCTTCTTTCTGAACTTACGATTGGTGCATATAATAAGTTGGCGTATATAACAGTATAGTAATGATGGATAGATGAGGAGTTGGAGTTGGAGTTGGAGTTGGAGTAATTCATATATTTGCAACAATATGGACTCAACTTTTTGACATCTTTGTAAAAGTCAAACGCTGTTGTATTGAAAAAAATCGAAGTTGAATGTCCGGGCTCATGCCTAATAACATAGCTGGAAGCCCCTTTTCATAAATTAAAACGTATAAATTATTGGATTTTTTTAAATAAATAAAATAAATATTTTATTTACTAAAAATTATATAATTTGTAATAATTTTATAAAAATATATTGTATTTCTTATTTTATTTATACTATAAATGAGATAAGATATAAAATGACGTGGTCGTATCACGTTTATACACGTATTGTGTAAAGACTTTATATCGTCTATAGTGTAAACAAGATACGTATAATTTTATTTCGTTTATACGGTAAAAGAGATAAAACTAAACGTGACTTCTATATACAATTCGTTTACAGTGCCATTTGAAGTTATTTTTCACCCAATTTTTCAAATTTTTTCTAACTACTACCCTCTTCTGACCATATTATCGACTTATTAGGCAAGCATAGCACGTGCAGATACACATGATTCGGACATCAACCGCTTGAACGTAATATAACACATCGCAGGGACAGCCGATTTTGAAGTTAGTGTTGTTGTTTTTGTGTTTATGTTAGAGTATGTATGAGTGAAACCATAGTTAAAATACTTTTATAGAACTAGTGTATAAGACATGTTAATTAGATGAATGTATTGTTAGAAAGGGTGGATAAGATTCGCTTTTAGTAATTTAAGTTTATTTATTAACTTGATGTTTATTAATTTAGTTATGAACTAACTTGATGTTTATTAATTTACTAAGAAAATTTTTCTAGTTATTTGTCGAATTTATTTTTACTTATTTATTAATTTAGTTATTAATTTAATAGATGTGTGGTATTTTAATTTGGTTATTAATTATTTAGTACGATTTATTTTCTTTAAATTAAGTATACATGTTTACTAATAAAGTTATTAATTAATTAAGTAAATAATTTTGTTTAAGTTAATTTATTAATTAAATATTTCTACTCATTTGTCAAATTTGTTTCTACTTATTTATTAATCTTGTTATTAATTAATTAGTTGTGTAGTATTTTGGTTATGAATTATTTAGTAAGATTTTTTGTTTAAATTAAGTTATTTATTAAGTACATGTGTACTAATAAAGTTATTAATTGATTAAGTAAATATTTTTATTTAAGTTAATTTCTTATGTGAATGTTAATTGCTAGTATTTTTTGGTGTTAATTAGTCTAGCTTTATAGTTTTATAAATTTCTTATTCAATTTTTTTTTATCAGAGGCATCGGTTGCTTCTTCCTAGACGAGTGAGTCACATATTTGTCCCATCGGACGCCATTTACCCTTATTTGAGGGAGGTTGGCTTCGGTGACACGGTGCCTCTCAGAGATTTTGTATTTGACAACTCCATGATCATGGCATTTGTGGAGCGCTGACATCTAGAGATGCACACTTTTCATATGCCATGAAGTGAGTGCACCATCACCTTACAGGACATCGTGTACCACCTCGAATTACGGGCGCATGGAGAGCCAGTAGGTGGGTGTTTCCGCGACTTCTACACATGGTATAGGATGGAAACCTAGGAGTTGGTGGAGCAGCTACTTGATGCCAAACTTCCCGT